>NW_027505100.1:0-280844 GCF_021521415.1 Bidens hawaiensis | reverse complement strand
CAGTTAGGCCATCATCTCCGATAAATAATCATCCTTAAGTATATATACATATACAAACCTACATATAAACATCTTTATAAGTGCATCCCTATATATATATATATATATATATATATATATATATATAACATCCAAGTAATAACATCAGGGTCGAGCAAACGTACAACCCAAACATGTAACATCTCATCAACACATGCAAAGACAAAGTAGGCATACGTAACATCAGTAGTCGATACGACCACAACATCGCCAAATATAGGCCAAACAATAATGTGTGTGTGTATATATATATATATAACATCCCAAGGCCTACCATATACTAGCAAGCCTATGTAAAACAATTTAAACGTTTCATTAAGTAAAATCACTTAGGTGTGCATGCTAGCCCAAAACTTAAAGTAAAAAGGGGCATCATGAACTCACCTGACATGAGACACGGATTCACCACGAGCTAGAGAATCCATAAGTAATCCCAAGACTCAAACACCTGCCGGTTTACATTCAATCAATACTAATGACATCAAGATGACTCGTTTATCCTATGAGACGTTCTAATGGGGTTAGGGTCACCTAAAGCCTCGACCTCATCAAACTAAATCACAACAGCCCCCAAGGCCTCACATTCACCAATACGACCCTTAGATACTCCCGGAATAAAGAATTCCCAAATTACCCCCAGAATCACTAGGTGATACCAATACGCACGTTTGAGAGTCGTTTAAGCCATTAACATCCAACTCAGCCCCGTGTGGACCCATTATGATAAAATCACAGCCAACAAGTCCACACTACGCCACACGAGTCAAATGGGTTGGTAACCCGCAAGTACAACGCACCAACTATTTAATAAACACAATTGCTCGTTGTACCGACCCGTTGGAGTAACCGACAACCAATTCAGCCCCATAACTTATAAAAATGAATTTTGAACAGCCCGTAAATCAAACCGAGTGTCCCCGAGCTGAATTGGTCGTTAGTAACTTCAACTCTCGCGTTAAACGCACCAAACTACAATTCTAGTTAACCGAACATAACAACCAAACTACAATTTGTTGACCGACCTAACGAACACCAATGAACATGATTCTCACATATGTTATACTAGAAATACCTAGGAAGATTTTGGTGCAAAAACCTCAACCAAAACAATCCCGGAAATGCTCAATTGGACAGCCTCCCGATTAAGCCTAAAACGAACTTATCGATCAATAACAAGTAAAACGTGCAGATTTTAGCATGCGAAGATGCATTTAATTACACAGGATAACCTTTGAAATAAATTATTAAATTTTTACCAGACTTTAATAAATGTCTTATGTCTATAAAAATATTTTTATTATATTTTTCTATTAGAGCCAAAAGTTATAAAAATTCCTCCAACACAGCAAGGTACGTGCAGCTATTTCAGTGCGCAACAAAATGGTTTTATTTTTATAAAAATCATTACCCAGAAAATTTTATGATTCCAATCGGTTTTGGTTCCTAACTCAAAATACTAACTTCCAGAAGTGGAACCAACCAATTTGGACTTGTCGAAAAAGGGTTATGACGTCGGGAAGACAGACCAGAATCCGTCATCCCGCATCAGCTTTGACACTCGATCTTATAAAATCATAAAAAACCATTCAAATCTCGTCCAAAAATTGCATATTATACCTTTCTGGAAACTAGACTCAAAGTAGAACATCATGGAAACAAGAATCGATCAAAAACAATGGATTATCATCGCGTTACAGACCCTACAATAAACGTAAACGAATCTGTCAACAAACTGTTATCATCAAAACTCAACCCTTAACGACCAATAAGCGCGTTAATATGATCAATTAAGGTGTAAAAGACATGGGAAATCATAAAACCGACCTTGAATTGAAGTTTTTATGGTTTAATCTTGGCGCCACATAAGGAAAACAGCAGAGGGGGTACCAGGTCCGAGCGTAGCTGCTAATGGGATTTAGGGCTAGGTTATTTTTTTGTTTTATGATATAATATAAGAAGTTACATCCATGTCCCTCCAAATTGAAGTATAAGGCATTATGGAAGAAAAGTTAAATGGTTTAACATACCGAGATGACCTAAAGACTTCCGAGAAACGTTGGTTAAATCCCAAGAATTATACATACTTTACAAGCTTTAACTCTTGGAACTGAAATTAACGGGCGTTACAAGTCCACCCCCTTACAATGGGATTCGTCCTCGAATCCCGACGCGACAGGAACAACTGCGGATACAGTTTCATCATCCCGTCTTCGGACTCCCAAGTAGCCTCGGAACCCCTATGGTGCCTCCACTGCACCTTCACTTGTCTAACCACTTTATTCCTCAAACGCCTTTCCTGACGGTCAAGTATAGCAATAGGCTCCTCAACGTAGTTCAGCTTACTATCAAGCTCAATATCATCAAGAGGCACATGGGCCTCTTTATCAGCTAAACATTCCCTCAAATGGGACACGTGGAAAGTAGTATGAATCCCCGCGAGCTCATCGGGTAATTCCAGTCTATACGCTACCTCACCAACACGGGACAATATACGGAACGGACCAATGAACCTCGGACTAAGCTCCCCCGTCTTACGAAAACGAATAAACCCTTCCAAGGAGAAACTTTCAACATAACCCGATCCCCAGCCTCAAACACAATAGGTCTTCGTGTTTTATCCGGATAGGATTTTTGACAATGCTGAGCAGCCTTCATGAATGCCTTTATCTTATCGAGCTTCTCGGTTGTAGCCTCAACCACCTCCAAACTACCCAACTGTTTCTGACCAATGGAACCCCAACAGAATGGGGTCCTACACCTCCTACCATACAACATCTCAAACGGTGGCATCCCAAACGTGGCGTGATAACTGTTATTATAAGAGAACTCGACTAACGGTAAATGACGATCCCAACTACCACCATAATCGATAACACAAGCCCACAACATATCCTCGAGAGTCTGAATGGTCCTCTCGGACTGACCATCCGTCTGCGGGTGATAAGCGGTACTAATGAGGAGTTTGTTACCCATCTCCTCATGAAACTTCTTCCAAAACCTGGAGGTAAAACGCGTAACCCTATCTGAAACAATAGACACAGGCACCCCGTGCCTAGAAACAATTTCACGAATAAAACATCGGGTTTAAGAATAAGCTGATAAGATTTCACAGAATAGGTTTCTGTCTCTCCTTCCGGCTCAACGCGTCGGCTACCATGTTAGCCTTATCTGGATGGTACCTAATCTCAAGGTCATAATCCTTAATCAACTCCAACCATCGACGCTGTCGCATATTCAGTTCCTTTGTTCGAAGAAATACTTTAGGCTCTTAGGATCGGTATAGATAACACAAGGAACACCGTACAAATAATGCCTCCACAACTTAAGCACAAACACAACCGCCGCCAGCTCCAAATCGTGAGTAGGATAGTTCGCCTCATGAGGCTTCAACTGCCGTGAGGCATAAACGATGAATCGGCCTCGCTGCAATTGAACACACCCAAGCCCCTAGTAAGAGGCATCAGAATAAACCACCAAATCATCAGTGCCATCGGGTAAAGCTAGAATCGGGGCATGCGTTAACCTTTTCTTCAATTCGAGAAAAGCCCCCTCCTGCTCAGTACCCCAAATAAACTTAACGTTCTTCTTAGTCAACTTGGTCAATGATCAGGCAATTTTCAAAAAGTCAGGAATGAAGCGGCGGTAATACCCCGCCAAGCCCAGAAAACTACGAATTTCGGACGGAGACTTAGGAGATTCCCATTCATTTATGGCTTCCACCTTTGCAGGGTCGACCAAAATACCACTCGGGTTAATAACATGACCCAAGAACTGAACCTCGCAGTAAACTGCTAATAACGTTGATCAAGTGTTATTAGTCGTTTACTTCACCGGCCTGTCCTAAGCACCCCCTGCCCCTAACCACATTAGCATTCTATCTAACTCTTAAACAATTAATCACATACTGGAACTTTAAAATTCAAAGGAATGACTAAACAATTTAAAGTTACCTCTTGGCGTGCAGCTACTCGCGGTGGGCATACTAGTTTTTCTCTTACAGTTCGAGTCCAAGCATTCGGGGATGCTCGGATCCCTCGAACCATGGCTCTAATACCAATTTGTAAGGCCCCGAACCCCGGGAACCCCACAGTTGGTATTCATACAAAACACTTATTAAAATATTTGAACTTGAAAATAATACATTTCATTAAAATAACCAATTCAGAGTATAATTCAGCGGAAAAGATAAATAATAAGATAAGTTCCCAAAACAAATTTAAACGCATTTAAATAAATGTTAAAAAGAAAACGTTTATTATTATTGAAACATCCGACTAAGTATGCTCTCCACCGTCTAAGTAGCTTCGTGTACGTCCAAGCGGCAATGCATCCACCTCCTAACCTGAAACTCACACTAACATGCACACAAAGTCAGCTTGAGCTGAGTGAGTTCAAGTTTTAATAAATAACATAAATATAATAATCATAATAGTCATTCCCAAAGGTTTTAAACTATAAAAGGGATACATCAGTTAGGCATCATCTCCGATAAATAATCATCCTTAAGTATATATATATATACAAACCTACATATAAACATCTTTATAAGTGCATCCCTATATATAAATATATATATATAACATCCAAGTAATAACATCAGGGTCGAGCAAACGTACAACCCAAACACGCAACATCAGGGTCGAGCAAACGTACAACCCAAACACGTAACATCTCATCAACGCATGCAAACACAAAGTAGGCATACGTAACATCGGTAGTCGATACGACTACAACATCGCCAAATATAGGCCAAACAATAATGTATATATATATATATATACTATAACATCCCAAGGCCCACCACATACTAGCAAGCCTATGTAAAACAGTTTAAACGTTTTATCAAGTAAAATCACTTAGGTGTGCATGCTAGCCCAAAACTTAAAAAAGTAAAAATGGGCATCATGAACTCACCTGACATGAGACACGGATTCACCACGAGCTAGAGAATCCCTAAGTAATCCCAAGACTCAAACACCTGCCGGTTTACATTCAATCAATACTAATGACATCAAGATGACTCGTTTATCCTATGAGACGTTCTAACGGGGTTCGGGTCACCTAAATCCTCGACCTCATCAAAATAAATCACAACAGCTCCCGAGGCCTCACATTCACCAATACGACCCTTAGATACTCCCGGGAATAAAGAATTCCCAAATTACCCCTGGAATCACTAGGTGATACCAATACGCACGTTTGAGAGTCGTTTAGGCCATTAGCATCCAACTCGGCCCCGTGTGGATCCATTATGATAAAATCACAGCCAACAAGTCCACACGACGCCACACGAATCAAATGGGTCGGTAACCCGCAAGTACAACGCACCAACTATTCAATAAACACAATTGCACGTTGTACCGACCCGTTCGAGTAACCGACAACCAATTCAGCCCCATAACTTATAAAAATGAATTTTTAATAGCCCGTACATCAAACTGAGTGTCCCCGAGCTGAATTGGTTGTTAGTAACTTCAACTCTCGCGTTAAACGCATCAAACTACAATTCTAGTCACCATACATAACAACCAAACTACAATTAGTTGACCGACCTAACGAACACCAATGAACATGATTCTCACATATGTTATACTAGACATACCTAGGAAGATTTTGGTGCAAAAATCTCAACCAAAACAATCCCGGAAATGCTCAATTGGACAGCCACCCGATTAAGCCTAAAACGAACTTATCGATCAATAACAAGTAAAACGTGCAGATTTTAGCATGCGAAGATGCATTTAATTACATTGGATAAACTTTGAAATAAATTATTAAATTTTTACCAGACTTTAATAAATGTCTTAGCTCTATAAAAATATTTTTATTATATTTTTCTAATCGACCCAAAAATTATAAAAATTCCTCCAACACATCAAGGTACGTGCAGCTATTTCAGTGCGCAACAAAATGGTTTTATTTTTATAAAAATCATTACCCAGAAAATTAAATGATTCCAATCGGGTTTGGTTCCTAACTCAAAATACTAACTTCCAGAAGTGGAACCAACCAATTTGGACTTGTCGAAAAAGGGTTCTGACGTGGGGAAGACAGACCAGAATCTGTCATCCCGCATGAGCTTTGACACTTGATCTTATAAAATCATAAAAACCATTCAAATCTCATCCAAAAATTACAAATTATACCTTTCTGGAAACTAGACTCAAAGTAGAACATCATGGAAACAAGAATAGATCAAAAACAATGGATTATCATTACGTTACAGACCCTACAATAAACGTATACGAATCTGTCAGCAAACTGTTATCATCAAAACTCAACCCTTTACGACCAATAAAAGCGTTAATATGATCAATTAAGGTGTAAAAGACTTGGGGAATCAAAAAAACGACCTTGAATTGAAGTTTTTACGGTTTAATCTTGGTGCCACAGTAGGAAAATCGCGGGGGGGGGGGGGGTACCAGGTCCGATCGCAGCTGCTAATGGGAGTTAGGGCTAGGTTATTTTTTTTTTTTACGATATAATATAAGAAGTTACATCCAAGTCCCTCCAAATTGAAGTATAAGGAATTATGGAAAAAAATTTAAATGGCTTAACGTACCGAGATGACCTAAAGGCTTCCGAGAAACGTCGGTTAAATCCCGAGAAATATACATACTTTATAAGCTTTAACTCTTGGAACCGAAATTAACAGGCGTTACAAAGTTCTTGCTCCATCATCTTCCTAGGTAAGACTTGTTTATCATATGTTAGTATTGCGAGCTATAGCATTCGTTTGATTGGTCAATTGTTAATAGTTTGAAAGTTAGTGTTCGGTTGATTAGATTGTCGAAATGTTGCGTTTAATGCGATGTTTGAATGAATTAATAACCAATTCAGTTCGGGTAGCTTCGGTTTAATATACGAGCTGTTGGAAAATTATTTTTTTTAAGTATTGGGGCTGAATTCGTTGTCGGTTACTCAAACGGGCCGGTACAACTCGAATCCGCGTTTATTTGATAGTTGGTGCGTTGTGTTTGCGAGTTACCGACCCATCCAACTCGTGTAGTGTCGTGTGGACGTGTTGGCTGTGATTTTATTAAATTTGGTCCACACAGGGCTGAGTTGGATGTTAAGTGCCTAAACAACTCCTAAAAGCGCATATGCGCCTCACCTAGCACTTCTGGGGGTAATTTGGGAATTCTCTACTCTCGGGTTTTCCTAAGGGTGGTTTTGGTTAATTCAAGGCCCCGGGGGCTGTTTAAAATGAATTTGACAAGGTTGAGGCGTTAGGTAGATCAAACCATGTTTGAACGCCTCGTAGGATAAACGAGTCAATTCGGTACCGTTAGTAATTATTGTTCGTAATTTGACAGGCTCTTGAGTTGTGGGAGTACTTAAGGGTCCTCTAGCCCGTTGTGATTAAGTGCCTCGTATCAGGTTAGTTCATGATGCCCATTTTTACTCTTTTCAAGTTTTGGGCTAGCATACATATCATATTTCAACTTTACCCAATTTTACTCGTTTAAACTACATGGATGGTACTACATGGCCTTATGTGTGTTAGTGGCTTCATGAAAATAGGTGTGAATTATATTCTATAACTTAGGATATTTGAGACTCGTTTATGGTCATATATACATATATTCCTTAAGGTTATATATATTACTTATGACTTAGGCTCAAAGATATGGGCTTACTTGTATCATAGCATGACTTGAGATGATATTTATGTATGTATACACTTGGGCTACTTTATGAACATAGGCTCATTTTCATTATGATATATATATATATACACACACACGCATGTTTATACATGCGCTATTGAATGGCCAATAATTGGCGATGTTAATTAGTCGCTATCGACTAAGGATGTTGTGTGTGCCTACTTTGGGTTTGCAGGCGGATGGATGGTGATCTTGGCAGGGCCAAACTATACTACTCAGGTTCTTAAACCATGTTAGAACGCCTCGTAGGATAAACGAGTCAATTCGGTACCGTTTGTAATTATTGTTCGTAATCTGACAGGCTCTTGAGTTGTGGGAGTACTTAAGGGTCCTCTAGCCTGTTGTGATTAAGTGCCTCGTATCAGGTTAGTTCATGATGCCCATTTTTACTCTTTTCAAGTTTTGGGCTAGCATATATACCATATTTCAACTTTACCCAATTTAAACTACATGGATGGTACTACATGGCCTTATGTGTGTTAGTGGCTTCATGAAAATAGGTGTGAATTATATTCTATAACTTAGGATATTTGAGACTCGTTTATGGTCATATATACATATATTCCTTAAGGTTATATATATTACTTATGGCTTAGGCTCAAAGATATGGGCTTACTTGTATCATAGCATGACTTGAGATGATATTTATGTATGTATACACTTGGGCTACTTTATGAACATAGGCTCATTTTCATTATGATATATATATATACACACACACGCATGTTTATACATGCGCTATTGAATAGCCAATAATTGGCGATGTTAATTAGTCGCTATCGACTAAGGATGTTGTGTGTGCCTACTTTGGGTTTGCAGGCGGATGGATGGTGATCTTGGCAGGGCCAAACTATACTACTCAGGTTCTTAAACCATGTTAGAACGCCTCGTAGGATAAACGAGTCAATTCGGTACCGTTAGTAATTATTGTTCGTAATCTGACAGGCTCTTGAGTTGCGGGAGTACTTAAGGGTCCTCTAGCCCATTGTGATTAAGTGCCTCGTATCAGGTTAGTTCATGATGCCCATTTTTACTCTTTTCAAGTTTTGGACTAGCATACATACCATATTTCAACTTTACCCAATTTTACTCGTTTAAACTACATGGATGGTACTACATGGCCTTATGTGTGTTAGTGGCTTCATGAAAATAGGTGTGAATTATATTCTATAACTTAGAATATTTGAGACTCGTTTATGGTCATATATACATATATTCCTTAAGGTTATATATATATATTACTTATGGCCTTAGGCTCAAAGATATGGGCTTACTTGTATCATAGCATGACTTGAGATGATATTTATGTATGTATACACTTGGGCTACTTTATGAACATTGGCTCATTTTCATTATGATATATATATATATATATATATACACAGACGCATGTTTATACATGCGCTATTGAATGGCCAATAATTGGCGATGTTAATTAGTCGCTATCGACTAAGGATGTTGTGTGTGCCTACTTTGGGTTTGCAAGCGGATGGATGGTGATCTTGGCAGGGCCAAACTATACTACTCAGGTTCTTAAACCATGTTAGAACGCCTCGTAGGATAAACGAGTCAATTCGGTACCGTTAGTAATTATTGTTCGTAATCTGACAGGCTCTTGAGTTGTGGGAGTACTTAAGGGTCCTCTAGCCCGTTGTGATTAAGTGCCTCGTATCAGGTTAGTTCATGATGCCCATTTTTACTCTTTTCAAGTTTTGGGCTAGCATACATACCATATTTCAACTTTACCCAATTTTACTCGTTTAAACTACATGGATGGTACTACATGGCCTTATGTGTGTTAGTGGCTTCATGAAAATAGGTGTGAATTATATTCTATAACTTAGGATATTTGAGACTCGTTTATGGTCATATATACATATATTCCTTAAGGTTATATATATTACTTATGGCTTAGGCTCAAAGATATGGGCTTACTTGTATCAGAGCATGACTTGAGATGATATTTATGTATGTATACACTTGGGCTACTTTATGAACATAGGCTCATTTTCATTATGATATATGTATATATACACACACGCATGTTTATACATGCGCTATTGAATGGCCAATAATTGGCGATGTTAATTAGTCGCTATCGACTAAGGATGTTGTGTGTGCCTACTTTGGGTTTGCAGGCGGATGGATGGTGATCTTGGCAGGGCCAAACTATACTACTCAGGTTCTTAAATCCTGTGGCGGGCCCTGAAAAGCCCGTAAGGGGGGAGGCTCGTGTGGCATGATTACCATCGGATGGAATGATACGTGTTTGGGTTGTACGTGTGCTCGACCCTGATGTTAATACTTGGATGAGATGTTACATGTTTGGGTTGGGTTGTACGTGTGCTCGACCCAGATGTTATTACTTGGATGATATTTATAGGGATATAATTATATAGATGTACATATAAGTATGACTACTTATTGTTGATGATGGCCTAACTGTTCGTATCCCGTTTTATTTTTAACACTCTTGGAATGATTATTATGAATGTTAATTATTATAACTTGAATTCACTCAGCTCAAGCTGACTTTGTGTGTATGTTAGTGTGAGTTTCAGGTTAGGAGGAGGATACTTAACGCTTGGACGTGCTCGAGGCTACTGGGACGGTTGAACGCATATCTAGTCGGAAAGTTTCATTGATGAACATTGTTCTTTTCAATTTTATTTTAATACATTTAGATTTGGTTTTGGGCACAACTCCCGGGTTTGGGAACTTGTTTGATCAATTATGACTTTTTCGCTGATTTATACTCTGAATAGGTTTTAAAATAAATGACTTGCCTTGGGTTTAAAATCAAAATTTCCTGGTTTTATGAAATTTGATATTCCTTATTCCACTGGTTAGTACTCTGAAACGATTTTTAATAAGATGAATTGGTTTGGTTTTAAATTTTTGTGAAGTTTGGATATGATTACCAACTATAGGATTCTCGGGATTCGGGGTCTTACAAGTTGGTATCAGAGCCCAGGTTCGAGGGATCCGAGCATTCCCGAATGCTTGGACTCGAACTGTAAAAAAAAAGACTAGAAATGCCAACCGCGAGTAGCTGCACGCCAAGATGTAATTTTAATTGTTTAGTCATTCTTATAAGTTTTGGAATTTCATTATGTGTATAATTGCTTACGTGTTAGATGGTATGCTAATATGGTTAGGGGTAGGGGGTGTTTAGGATGGGCGAGTAAAGTAAACAATTAATAACACTTGATCAACGTTATTAGCGGTTTACCGTTACCTACCATGTTCTAAACGCTCCCTGTGCTTGACTGTGTTAGGGTTCTGTCTTTGTAGGGATAGGATATGGCTAATGCTCATGTCGTTAGCGTTACAGTTCCTCTCATTCCTTGAATTCTCCCGTTCATTCCTCATCGTCTCGAACGCTTTGCGCGTAATTGTTTAGCTGAGGCGTAGCATGCTGTCACTCTGTATTTCCTTTTAACTTGTTGAGACTCGGGCTTTGTTCCTATTTGTAGACTTTTTGCCGTAGAGGTTTGTGTCTTCCGTTTCTGCGCTCGTTCCTGTATAGCGGGATTCGGGGATGAATCCCATTCTAAGGAGGGTAGACTTGTAACGCCCGTAAATTTTCGTTAAAAGGACTTACTCCTTGTAAGATTGTATTCAACCGAGACCTGTTCTGACATCTTCGGGGGACCCCCTAGTCATTCCCATAAGTTGAATTACTTAAATTTCCATCCAAGTTGTTGCATCACTCAAACTTGAAGGGCTGGAATGTAACATTATGTTTTATAACAAAAAAAAACCCTAACCTCACCTTTTGATTTCCGATCAGCAGAGGAGCAGCAGCAAAACCCACCCATTTTTCCTTTTTCCAGCCAATTCCAAGGTGCCAAACTCTAATTCAAGGTCGGTTCTATTTTAGTACAACTCTTTGTCACCATTAAATCCTTTGTTGAACACGTTAGGGTTGAGTTTTGATTATAACAATTTCTGACAGATTCATACTCGTTTATTGCTCGGTCCGTAACTCAATGAAAAATTATTGTTTTTGATTAATTCTTGTTTATATAATGTTCTACTTTGAGTCTAGTTTCCAAAACGGTATAATATGTAATTTTAGGACGAGATTTGAATGGTTTTTATGATTTTATAAGATCGAGTGTCAAAGCTTATGCGGGATGACGGATTCTGGTCTATCTTCCCGACATCATAAATTTTTTTTGACAAGTCCAAATTGGTTAGTTCCACTTCTGTAAGTTAATATTTTGAGTTAGGAATCAAAACCAATTGGAATTGTTTAATTTGGTTGGGTAATGATTTTTATAAAAATAAAACCATTTTGTTGCGCACTGAAATAGCTGCACGTACCTTTCTGTGTTGGAGGAATTTTTATGATTTTTATGTACACTAGAAAAATAAAATAAAAATATCTTTATAAGCCAAAGATATTTATTAAACTCTAGTAAATTTTTCATAATTTATTTCTATGGTTTTCCTATGTAATAAAATACATCTTTGCATGCTAAAATCTGCATGTTATACTAATTGATCGATACTTTCGTTTTAGGCTTAACCGGTGGCTGCCCTTCTGAGCATCTTTCGGGGCTGTTTTAATTGAAGTTCTTGCGTCATCATCTTCCTAGGTAAGTCTTGTATATCATACGTTAGTATTGCGAGCTATAGCATTCGTTTGATTGGTCAATTGTTAATAGTTTGAAAGTTAGTGTTCGGTTGATTAGATTGTCGAATTGTTGCGTTTAATGCGAGGTTTGAATGAATTCATAACCAATTCAGTTCAGGTAGCTTCGGTTTGACATAGGGCTGTTGGAAAATTATTTTTTTAAGTATTGGGGCTGAATTGGTTGTCGGTTACTCAAACGGGTCGGTACAATGCGAATTCGCGTTTATTTGATAGTTGGTGCGTTGTGTATGCGAGTTACCGACCCATCCAACTCGTGTAATGTAGTGTGGACGTGTTGGCTGTGATTTTATAAAATTTGGTCCACACGGGGCTGAGTTGGATGTTAAGTGCCTAAACAACTCTTAAACGCGCATATGCGCCTCACCTAGCACTTCCGGGGGTAATTTGGGAATTCTCTACTCTCGGGTTTTCCTAAGGGTGGTTTTGGTTTATTGAAAGCCCCGGGGGCTGTTTTAAATGAATTTGGTGAGGTTGAGGCGTTAGGTAGATCAAACCATGTCAGAACGCCTCGTAGGATAAACGAGTCAATTTGGTACCGTTAGTAATTACTGTTCGTAATCCGACAGGCTCTTGATTTGTGGGAATACTTAAGGGTCCTCTAGCCCATTGTGACTGTGTGCCTCGTGTCAGGTGAGTTCATGATTCCCCTTTTTACTATTTTCATGTTTTGGGCTAGCATGCACACCATATTTCAACTTTACCCGATTTTACTCGTTTAAATTAAATGGATGGTACTACATGGCCTTATGTGTGTTTATGGGTTCATGAAAATAGGTGTGAATTATATTCTATAACTTGAGATATTTGAGACTCGTTTATGGTCATATATACATATATTCCTTAAGGTTATATATATTACTTATGGCTTAGGCTCAAAGATATGGGCTTACTTGTATCATAGCGTGACTTGAGATGATATTTTTGTATGTATACGCTTGGGCTACTTTATGACAATAGGCTCATTTTCATTATGATATATTTGGAATGATATATATATATATATATACGCATGTTTATACATGCGCTATTGTATGGCCAATAATTGGCGATGTTAATTAGTCTCTATCGACTAAGGATATTGTGTATGCTTACTTTGTGTTTGCATGCGGATGGATGGTGATCTTGGCCGGGCCAAACTATACTACTCAGGTTATTAAATCTTGAGGAGGGCCCTGGAAAGCTCGTAAAGGGGCAGGTTTGTGTGGCATGATCACCATCGGATGGAATGATACGTGTTTGGGTTGTACGTGTGCTCGACCCTGATGTTAATACTTGGATGAGATGTTACGTGTTTGGGTTGTACGTGTGCTCGACCCTGATGTTATTACTTGGATGATATTTATAGGGATATAATTATATAGACGTACATATAAGTATGACTACTTATTGTTGATGATGGCCTAATTGTTCGTATCCTGTTTTATTTTTAAAACTCTTGGAATGATTATTATGAATGTCAATTATTAAAACTTGAACTCACTCAGCTCAAGCTGACTTTGTGTGTATGTTAGTGTGAGTTTCAGGTTAGGAAGAGGATGCTTACCGCTTAGACGTGCTCGAGGCTACTGGGATAGTTGAACGCATATCTAGTCGGAAAGTTTCATTGATGAACAATGTTCTTTTTAATTTTATTTAAATACATTTAGATTTGGTTTTGGGCACAACTCCAGGGTTTGGGAACTTGTTTGATCAATTATGACTTTTTCGCTAATTTATACTCTGAACATGTTTTAAAATAAATGACTTGGCTTGGGTTTAAAATCACAATTTCCTGGTTTTGAGAAATTTGATATTCCTTATTCCGCTGTTTAGTACTCTTAAACGATTTTTAATAAGATGAATTGGTTTGGTTTTAAATTTTTGTGAAGTTTGGATATGATTACCAACTGTAGGATTCCCGGGATTCGAGGTCTTACAACACACTTTAGTAGCAATAGTGGATGGAGAAATTGCTTCAATAATCTCCTCATCAGATTCACCATCGTCATCAAAAATTAGATTAGTCTATGGCATATCATCAGATTGAACATGATCAGGTACATATTGAGGAACAGACATAGGATCTTTAGGCGTTGATACATTATCTTCTAATAACTGTTGTTGATATAGCATCGTCAGTGTCTCATCAGAAAGAACTTCCTCAGGGAGTTTGAAACTCTCCCAAAGGCTTTCATAATCAAACAACCTAGAATTCTTTGGTCGTTGAATGGTTGGAGTATATCTTTGACAATCGACATTTTGGACTTGAACAATCATGTGGAGACTAGGAATGTAGACACGTCTGAGTGGACTAGCATACCCCACAAAGAATCCTTCGACAGATTTGGGACCAAATTTGCCATTTGTATCAAGAACAGTACACACTGATCCAAACGGTTTAAGCCACTTCAGATTAGGTTTTCGATGATTAAGTAGCTCAAAACACGTCTTGCCGAATTTCTTGACTGTAAGCACCCGGTTGAGAGTATAACAAGCTGCCGCCACTGTTTCTGACCAAATATTAATTGGTAATTTTGAATCTAAAAGCGTAGTTCGAGCCGTTTCATTCAAGGTCCGATTCTTTCGTTCAGCAACCCCATTTTTCTGTGGAGTGTATGGTGCACTGAATTCATGAAGAATCCCCAGGTCATTACAGTACTCTAGCATCTTGTTGTTCTTGAATTCCGTCCCATTGTCACTTCTTATTCGTCAGATCGATAGATTATACAAATTCTCCAGTTTCTTGAATAAGATCATAAGGGAATCATATATCTCATCCTTTGATTACAAAAACATCACCCACGAAAATTTCGAGTAATCATCAGTAACCACAAGACAATAAAGCTCTCCTGTGATACTTTTGACATTGACTGGACCAAATAGATCCATTTGGAGACGTTCAAATGGTAAGTTGATGGTGTTGACAATTTTCTTCGGATGAGGTTTCTTTGTCTGCTTTCCGTTTTTACAGTCCAAACTCTCTTCACTTAATTGAAAATTTCTCAAACTCACTCCTTTTACCAAGTTATTGTGAACCAGATGGTTCATCTTCCTCACACTTATATGTCCCATCCTCTGATGCCACAAGACTGATTCTCGTTTAGATGCTCTTGAGATGAAACATTGAGCAGATACCGAAGACGTTGGTGCAGTGCTCATGTTTATGACATAATGATCATTCTCTCAAGGAGCACGCATAATGATCCACTCTTCAGGTATTTAGAAACCCGGTTTCAAAATCAAACACTCTCGGTCAGTGAAATATGTAGAAAATTGTTTATCACAAATTTGTGATATGCTGAGCAGATTATTCTTTAATTTTGAAATGTAGTTGAAGTTCTCGAATGTAACCTTTCCATTTTTCAAGATGCCTTCACCAACTATTTGTCCTACTTGGTTTCCAGCAAATTGACATACCCTCCCCATATTGATTTGACATCATTTAGCAATTAGAGAGTACCTGTCATGTGCCTAGAGGCTCCACCATCCATTATCCAATGAGAATTGTGTGATCTTGGAAGACTCTGCACATATAGTTAAGAGTTTAGTGAAACAAAGAAACCCAAGCCTTCTTGGTCTTGGGTTGTTTGAAGTTTTTGTATAACAACCTAACATCATCATAATCTGAATCACTAGTTAATGAATCTTAACTGGTCACTTGTGACTCAAATTCATTTAATACTTTCCCAACAACCTCTAGTGGTTTAACAACAGTTTTACCACCCAGTTTTGATCTGCAACTTGTCTTTTGTTATAAAACGATGTTTGAATTGATTTTGAAACTTTTAATTTTGGAATATCAGTTTTAACAACCTTTTCAACATCAATTTTAACTGATTCATCAAGTTTTAAGATTTAACATTTTCAAGAACAGTCATTGGTTTCTTCTCACTCGCATAACCTAGACCAGGTTTCTTGCTCACAGTCTTTTGAGGCGGAATGTGATCATGTTTATGTCGATTGGGACAAGTGTAAAACACGTGCCCAACCTCATTACAATGAAAACAACGTCTCCTATCAATAAACTTGTTGATTTGAGATGTAGTTTCAACGTGAGCACGTTCTCCTTTCAACCGATAAAACTCTTCATTCGATTGATTTCTAAAGATAGCTTCTTTTTCAGATTCAGATGTTTTACCATGTACAAACACAATCTTTTTCTCTTAAAGTGGTTTAAATCGATGAGATTGATTATGATAAAAACTTGTTTTTGCAAATCTTTTCGAATCGACAACTTCCTTTTCATTACCCAACCCATGATCCTTAACTATTTCCTCGGTTAACACTGATTCTGCTACTTTTACACTAGTCGACATATCACATCCAGAACTTTCATTCTTCTCAGATTTAACACAATCATCATTAGCAGACTTTGAGTTATCATGATGTTGAGTGTTGAGTTCTACATTTAGTGCCTTTTTGAAACCTTTTGGTTATAATGGAATATAATCATTCCACACAGGTGGAGGCACAGGATGATAATCCTCTTTTATGTTCTCAGTCTCATTATCCTTATGTTTTGATGAATTTTTAGTAATAATGTGATCAAGAACAAATGACGATGCAGCATAGCTTACTAATTTCAAATTAACTCTTTCAGTCTCAATCTTGAGTGTTTGAAGCTCAAGTTTGAGTGCCGCATTTTCGTCTATATGTCTGTTGATGGCAATTTGTTTGTCTTCAACCATGTGTTTTAACATTGAAATGGTTTTTTGAACTTGTAAAATCCTTTCCCATAAATTCTTTTCACATGATTGAAGTTTCAAATATGCCTCATTAATAACATTCAGATCAAATAATGATTTGTCATAGTGTCTTTTTAACTCTTTAATTTCAAGAGTCTTAAACTCACATTCATCGCAAGGCAATTCACAATTTTCACATAAATATTAGTTTAGTGTTACCTCATTTGCCATGAATGCTTGATCGGTTGGTTCATCACTTGAAATTTTTGAATCTTCATTAGTCATGACTTCAACAGTTTCATTGACCACCTTCTCCTTTGAATCTTCAATCTTACTTGATTCCTTGACCTCTGATTCATCCTCAATATCTTTCTCACCAAAATATATCTTACCATGTGGCACTTCCTCTCCATTAAACCAACTTGCAAAAATTTCAATTATATCAGGTGAAAATAATGAGGTAAGATAATCAGAAAGAACCGTATGAATTCTGTCATTGGTTCTTGGAAGATTGTCATCATCTTGATCAACTTTGTTAACCTCTTTATCATCATTCATCAACTCTTCCTTAACCATATCCTCAACCTGCTTGACTTCTTCCCTTATATTAACCTTCTCAACATTTTCACAATCATTAACAACTTTAGCTACATTTGCTTGAAATACTGAGTTCCAGTTGATCCCCACATCCATCTGTGCAGTAGCAGCTTTTTACTGAGAAGTAGAAGCCTCTGATCTTTTGCCTTTGATTGCATCAGCCTCATTTTGAGAAGGAGGGTGATAAATTGCTTGCTTATAATAATCCCTTCCAAATGGATTTGCAGCATTGGCCTCTACATTCTTGCTCGTACATTCTCTATTAAAATGTCCCCTTTCTTTGCATATGAAACATGTCACTTTGGATTTATCAAAGCCCAGGATTCATCCAATACATTTCTTCCAGTGATCTCTTTGAATCTTTGTGCTCTTCTTATCACACTTACCATGCACCAATGGATGCCAATCATCTCCATCTCTTCTGGGTCGATTTGATCATCATCTTCTTTTGTCATGTGGTAGTTGCCAATTCATCCAGCAACTAAACATTCATAAGATTCCAACACTGAACCTAGAAATGCCATATGTTCCTTGACAATTTCAGTGGTTAGGAACCCAGTTTCTTCAAATTTACAGTTATATTGCACTGTAACACATCAGGGTCTTGTGTGTTAGAAGTTTGAGATACAGGAATGGTGCCTGAATAACTACTACTATATTGTGAAGTAGAAGAAGTAACAGGTACACTAGTTGAAAAGGCTTGACTAGTTTGTTCAGCACTGAATGCAGTAGGAATATTGGGGTTTGAAGAAGCACTTGACTGTGAACCCTTGTAGTATTGTGATACTGTGGTTGATTTCATCTTTTGCTTCTTTCTGAGCTCCAGGTCATGAGCTTCCAGCTTCTCGATAAAACTTGCAAGATTTAGACGACCATATGCAATGGGGTTTGATTGCTGAATCATTATAAAAGTACCCCATTCTTTAGGTATCTCGTCAGCAAGCTTATCAATGTATTCAAACTCAGGCTTGTCAATCTTCAGCCTCTTCATTTCATTCACCAGATAGCAATTTCAATCAGTTGTGTGAATGATTCACCCTTAACTTGAGTAAATATATCAAATTCTTTCTTAAGCAGTACAATTTTACATTTTCTCATGTCAGGATTTCCTCGATCTTTGTTCAACAATGCATGCCAAATTGAATAGCAAGAACCATTATGTTGCAATAGTTGAAAAATCTCAGCTTTAATGGCTTTTTGAAAGAGATTCAACATTTTCTTCTCTTTTAGAAGTAAAGCTTTATCTGCTTCAACAATTTGTGACAATCGATAATTTTCCCCATTCTCATTCTTAGGTATGGTATACTCTTCCTCCACGGCTGTCCACGTTTCGTAGTTCAAAACTTGAACATACTTCTCAAACTTATCGGCCCACGACGGATAATCTTCCATTCTAAGAAGCTTGGGAGGCTTGTTGGATGTCCCCATTTCATTTTCCAAGTTAATGTTTTGAAGTAGGGCAGATGGCTGTGACACAAACGCACTTAGGTTTTTCATCTTGGTCAAAGAAAGTCAACGGATATGTATGAAGGAATGGCCAACGTATATGTTTCTGGTCAACGGGTGTGTATGAATGAATGATCAAGTCAACGTATAAGTATACTGGATAAATGTGTGGTCAACGGATATGTATACAACTCAATGGATAAGTGTTTACCTTCTAACATTTACGACGTATAAGTTATACGTAACTGACTTATACACTACTCTAACATATACGGAAAGAAACATGGTTTAGGTATTTTGGTAATTTGAAGGTTTAAATGATGTAGGAATTGGATGAAAACTTGAATGATTTGTCACAGATGTGTAAGGAAGGTCTTGTGAAAGTTTGAAGTACTTTTGACGGTTGAATTGGTAGATAGAGAGAAAAACTTTGAAAACTTAAAGTATTCAAGCTAGTAACGTGCCATATTGCTTTGATACCACTTGTAGGAACGTGTTCGTGTCGTGAACAAGACGTAGATCGATACCTATAATCAACGTGAAGGTGCGAAATCCCTAAACATGATCGAAAACAACAAGGTTTCTCATTAACTTCTCTCTATTTCTCATATATCTCAAGGTTTACAACAATATATGACAAATATCAATATATATATGTTCTGGACCAAAGAGTTATGAAAACATATGTCAAAATCACTATTTATAGGGTGGTTAAAGCATTTCTGGCGTATAAGTCCTCAACCAGCGTATTAGTCAGGCGTATATTTTTCATCGTATATGTTTTCCACGTATATGCTATCCGGGTGTATATGTTTTCCCGTATATGTTATCTGGGCGTATATGTTATGCCCCAGAAAACTGTTTTGCTCATAACTTCTTCGTTATAGCTCCGTTTTACATGTCATTTTTGCCCACGTGCCTGTATTCAAATTCTCTATCACCACATATAACAATATTTTTATTTTTACTTCATCTAAAATTCTCAACCATTTAGCTTCTTTAAAGCTCGGCTCACTTCATTCGACAAAGACAAAAGCAATAGACGTATGCACTAACAACTTCATCTGTCATAAGGTTTGTTATCATTAATATATTTGTATTCATTCTATTAGCACTCTTACAATTAACCTTAGTATAATTTTTTTGTACATGACAGTCAAACTTTATCACTATAAATTTCTTTTTGTTTATAGTTTGAGATGCAACTTTTGTTTTCTTTCCCTTTATTGCGTTTACTTTTACTCTAAATTGATTATGAAAAAAATCTACAGTTAGAAGAAGGGGGCAATGGGGATAATCGAGAAGAGAGTGGTGAAGGTGGAAGTAACTTTTTCAGTTTTCTAGCAGAGAAGGGGTGCTAGCCAACAAGGTGGCAGGGAGCAGTTGTAGCCTTACCGACGACTCCCTAATTGTAACATTCTCCGCTTTTACAACATGGTTTGAACTTTGCTTGTAGTTAAGGTAAATTATAAGTATTTTTGTTTCAACTATAACATTTAGTGGTCTCCATCATCTAATAGCATTTTATAGTCAGTAGGCTATTTACAGCAGCCCTGTTTTGTAAATGACGCAAATTCAAAACTAGGCAGATGTTTGGATGGTTACTAGGCTTAACACAAACCACATTTTGTAAATGACCAAAGCAGCCAACTCACTAGAACCTACTTATATTATGACTTATAATGCAATTCTCAAATCACTCTACAATACTCTTTTAAGAACCCAACGCAACGCGCGGGTCTAAAAACTTGTTTGATCTTTTATTTTGTTAATAAAAATAGAGAAAAGCTAGTAGCCTCTCGAGATCCATTCTCATTGATTAAACAGTATTATGTCATATTTCCATGCCATGTCATGCCATTTATTTGAGATTTGTTAAGTCAAACATATTAGTCGCACTCCACATCTATTAAAGAATTACGTCCCAATTTAAATTTAAAACAAGGTACCTAATAGAGTGAACTAGATGAAAAATACAAACATTTGTGAAACTTTTACATAACGTGGTATAATAGGTCATGATATATTCCTCTAAACATAGAAAAATAGATGCCTAATTGGGTTGAGTTGTTTTAACATTTTATTTTAATTTATTTTTTATATTGAGAATGTTTTCTTTATTTGCTACTTTTTTTTTATTAATTTGATACTGAAACCATATATTTATATTTATAATATATTTAAAAGGCAAGTCGGAACTCATTCATAGATATTACTGTAGCTAAGAATGCACTTCTTTTTAAAAGGCAAGTCGGAACTCATTCAAAGCATGAGTTTTTGTATATTTGTCATGTTTGTATTCCTGGCACACCGTGCTTTATATTTGGCCACGTAGGGGTTTTCTCTTCCTCACTTCTTCATTCTTTTGCTTAGGCTTTAGCTTTATCATGAGAGAGAAACCACATATCGATGTTTACTTGTTTCTGTCGCCGAAGTTTTCTACCAAAAGAATCAAATTTCATCATCAAATTTGCTTTCTAGTGAATGCTATCTTCTTCCTCGCAGAAGTTTGTGTGTGGTATCTAGAGAGAGAAAACGTAATCGAAGAAGAGAGAGTATCAGACGAATCACAACGGTGATCTAACTTCCTCCTGCAACATAGGTTTGTGATTTTTGCCGACATTTATTGATGATGTAACCTGATTTTCATCTTTTGTTTTTGCAAGTTTGTTGTGTGTATGATGTTTACATCAGGTAAGTATCAGTTTGATGGAGGCCAAATGGGAGAAGTTTATTTTCAATTTCCATAAAGAACTCTTCGGTATCCACCACTGTTCATAATTGAAGGTAAGCATAACTATAGACTTCTCCTAACTAATGGTTTTGTTTGGGTTTTCTTAGTAGTATCATTGGCACTTTAATTGCTTGCTTTTGTAGGAACGCTATATCAGTTGCTTCTTTAGGGTTTTGACTTTCGCAAGGCAACTCGAAATGGACATAAATATTTTTTAATCATCGCCAATGGATGCAGTTACATGGCTATGATCTACCATTTTATGTGCTGGAGTTTATGTTTTTTTATTCGGATAGATGATAATCTTAAATATATTTATATATTTTATTTAGAAAGCAAGATGTCTTTGTGATATGAAAACGCTGATCTCAATTGATTGCA
Organism: Bidens hawaiensis; assembly: GCF_021521415.1. NCBI lineage: Eukaryota > Viridiplantae > Streptophyta > Magnoliopsida > Asterales > Asteraceae > Bidens > Bidens hawaiensis. The sequence goes on along the minus strand of NW_027505100.1, from coordinate 258,650 downwards.
TTTGAACTTTGTGTTTGTACCGATTGTTTTAATTTGAAGTTAATTTCGTGGGTTGCCATTCTTATTTTATGATTTTTGTCTACTTTTGTTTATGTTGTTTTGTTGATTATGTTATTTTGTTTCAACTTATTTTTGTGCCTTTTACATTTTTATATTTTCGATTATGTGCTCCTTTTGTGGTTTTAGATTTATTTTGTTTCTCTTATTGAGGTATTTTTTTGCATGTATCGGGTTCTATACTTTTGTTTTTGGAATTATGATATTTTGTTATTATATTGTGATTGATTGGATTGTGTTCTACAGAATGCCTATGAAACTTTATTTGAGTTTCTAAGAACTTCAATCTGATGTGAATTGTTGATTTCTGTTTCTAATCTAAAGAAAATGTTGTAAACCTAAAGTTTGATGGGTTTGTGAGAGACAGAGAGTTGTGATGCTTTGAGGCTTTTGAGCCTATGTCTAATAAAATCATATTCTTTCTTTTAGCTCATTTTGTTAATCAGTGGGACGTCATATGGAACAGTGTACCATGGTGTTTTGTGAGGCAGACAAGCAGCAGCCATCAAGAAATTAGACCTAAGTAAGCAACCATTTAAAGAATTTTAATTATACAACTTTATATTTTCAGTTTCGATTTTGAGCATATCATTACAGGTCTTTATGGCATTTCGGCTTAAAATTGATAATGTTGTGGGATTACTTGGGTATTGCGTTGACGGCGGTTTAATAGTGCGGGCATATGAGCATAGTTCTAACAGACCGCTTCATGATATTCTACACAGTAAGTGTTTTTGGTCATAAGTTTGTGATCACACAGTTAAATTCGGTTTATGTGAAAAGCAACATATTTAAATTTAAGCAAATGTAGGAATCGTGTAAAACAAACTTGACCCTTTAATTTATATCTAAACCTATCAAACGGGTTGATCGGCCATATGGCTTCCATAATATTTTTGACGTGCAGTGTTGAAAAGAGTGAAAATAGAGAGGCTAATATATTCCTAAGGTTTCTATTCTATATTTGAATAGCTCAAATCCAGAGTTCCCTCCCAAAATATATGAGAACTGTGTGTAATTCATTTGCGACTATGGTCATGTATGATTAATTGCAACGTTGATAATGTATGATTACTTGTAACGTTGATAAGAAAGGAATTATGACATTCGAGAGTTTGCAAAGTAATTACAGAAATGTACAGTCAAGCTTCCATCACAGCACAAATAAACAAGGTGAATGTGTTTTGTTAAATTCTTTTTTGGTTTTGATTAACTTGAATTTGTGATTAGTTTTTTGGCTACATTCAAATTGAACAATTTTTTATGGCTTTTTGCCCCCACTATCATGCGGGTTCTAATACTCAGCCCGCTGCAACGTGTGGGTAATATTACTAGTTAACTTTTAATGTATTTTAATGTCTGTTCAAGTTTTTATAACCTTTTTTCATTTCCAAAATTTGTTCATAATGATTTATCTAGTTGTTGTCAAACCCCAACCTAAGGTGAAAATGCCGGTGCGTGATCCGATTGCTCACAGCTCGAGCTTGTGTAGGTAGATGTTGTCTGGTAGGGCCGGCGCGCGAAGCGCATGCGGAACGGACACGACAGGTAACCTGGTAGGTGAGTCACTCTCCGCTAACCTGGTAGGTGGGACTTGCTCATGTTGGAGATAGTTGTTATAAAATTGATAGAACCTAAAATGGATGAAATACCAGATAGATGAGGACTAGAAATTACGAAAATACTATCATAATATATAAATGTGACAATATCTATTTAATTATTTTATTTCAAATGTGCACACAATATTCAAATACAACAAAGCAATTCAAATAAATATATACAATTTAAATTCATGTTTGTCTTCAATAAAACCCTAAGGTCTTTCTAAGTGTCCAAACTTCAACTCAAGCATCCTGCATATTCGTAGAAAACAGAGTTTGTCAACACCACATGTTGAGTGAGTTTATCACCAGTTTTGCAATAAAATAATGTTAATATAATAAATATGAGAAATAAGCAAAACGTAATAAATGTGGTAAATGAAATCAAACAATGAGCAAATAAGTTGTCGATTAAACCATTGCCAAGTGAATCGGGCGCGGGTAAATTAACCATGAGCAAATAATGATAAGACTATTGCCAAGTGAATCGGGCGGTGGTCAATGAGAACCCTCCATAAGGGGATATGTCAAACGAATGCACATAAACAAGTAAGCACAAAACAAGTATATTTGATTAATCACACACAATTACACGTTTGCTGTTTTTAATATAGATACATATATAGTATGATATACGCATATGTCCCGAAAACATTTTAGAAAACTGAGTAAAATAGGGGAATGATAAAACTCACCTTAGATTAAAGGCAAGTGATTAATAATTAAGATAAACGAACTAAAGATTAAGCGAGCCGTCTACTACGCGTCGAACGAGATTAATTATCAGAACCTGAAACTTTGAGATATGATAATATAAGTAAAAACGAACTTAATGCCGCTGGAATCGATCCAAACAGTGTCAGGACCGTAAATCTGGTGCAAACCTTGAAAAGGTTGACAAGAACACGCAGATCTAATAACCCAAAGGCCTATTGGATATTCCGTCGAAATAAGAATATCCAATGGATGGGAGCTAAGGTATGCGACAACGAACACTAAACAATAAAAGATATTCAGTAACAAATTCAAAGACAAAGATTCACTGTATTTAATATATCATTCAATGAAACAGTGAAAGGAATGTCTTCGTGCGGGCGGTGGCGGATGTACGAGGAGACGAAAAGAGAATATTCGTTTTTAATGTTTTTGTCCTCTTATTCCGTTCTTATCCGCTCTGTCGTGTGTATCCCTAAATGGAAACGTATTACCTTATTTATAGCCCTGGCATTCCTTCTAGAATTCCTAATTATTACATAATGATTAACAAAAGCAAAATACAAGTGTAGTAGACTTTGAGCATGATGTATATCTTGCTCGAGGAGACTTGTTATGCAGTATCTGCTCGATAAGTTGTTTCGAGCATACTTTACTTAGAATAATTTCAGATAGAAATTATTCTTCTCTAGCATGCTTCATTCTTCTTGACTAATCCTTGCTTTGCTCGAATTTGTCCTTCGAGCAAGCCTATTCTTCTTGATGTCTTCAATTCTGTCTTGAACTTATTAGCAATCTTCAGCATGCACGGATGTGAAGCTTTCTCGGAACTAAACTATGCTTGTAGTCTATACTTCGCAACATTGACATCTTCTTATTACATCCATACTCGTCACCAATGTGCTCGGACATCCTGTGCTCGGATCACTTGGCTAAAGCTTGAACGATCAAGCTGTTTGCTCGATTGGCAATCCATACTTGATAGAAGAACACTCTTTCTTGGAGAAGTGTAGCTTGCTCGAAGCCTTCAACACTTAGAAGAGTATGCTGAAAGACCATGCTCGAGGTAGTAAATCATGCTCGATGACCTAGGCTTGCTCGTATTCCACACTTAGCCGTTTTCTTAAGGAGGTTAAGAAGATTCAAATCTTCTTTTGTATAAATCCGACTCAACAATCTCCCCCTAGATTGGAACAAGCTCAGATGCACCACAACGTACATGAAAACGGTTACACATGTATCAAAATTCTAAGATAGACGATTTAGGCACAAATGTCATCACATTACATAAAAAAATTCTGCCGTTTAGACATTACACATTAAATTCATACATTGTTCAAAATACAAAGTAAATTACATAAAGACAAACAAACAAAGTAAAGATAAGCAGAAATAAAATTGATTTTCCTTTAGCTCTATCCTTCTATATTCTACTTAGACTCCTTTGAGCTGCTTTTTCTTTCTTGAGTTTTACAAAGGCATCCTTTTGTTTGAACATGTCTAACTCCACTCCATTTTGAGAATCAATTGGGAACTCCACATTGATAATTTCTTGTAAGTCTTGGATGTGTATGAAGTGAAGATCTTCGACAAACTCAACCACTGCAATTGTCCCTCCTGAAGCTGTTCTGAGTGATACTGAATCTTTATTTCTGTTGTAGGTGAGATGGACTATCCTGCCATTCTGTTGCACTTTTGAGTTAGGCTCCATCATTTCTCTTCTCAAGGCCAAGCACTCTTTCAAAATTTTTCTTTTGCCACTCGAGCTGCTTGCCTGATGAGTCTTACTTTTCTTTGAGTCCCATAGAGAGAGCTCCAGAGTGTGAACCTCATTGATTCGTTTTCTTCTCTTCTTCCTCTCAGCCTCACTACGTGCTTCTCTCCTTTTATGCTTGAGAAATGGGAACCCCTTCTCAGATTGTTTTTTTATAAACTTTGAGAGGTCATTTCTCTGTTGTCTTGCAAGTTGTCTTCTTTCTTGATTGTCATAAAGATCTAATTGAACCATTTTCTTCAGTTGTTCCTTTGAAAAACATCTCAAATCATCTCTGAAAATTATCAAGCTTTCTTCATTATCTTCTATTATCACTCTTAAGGTCTTTGATCTTTTATAGAAATAGAGATGTGTGAGCAAGTTCAAGTTCTTTGAAGATTTTGGCCTCACAATCTCTGACCTTACCACAATCCTACTTGTTGTGATTGGAGGATTTTTCTTTGCTTCCTCAATATCTGACTCTCCAAACCATTGTTTGATGGTTTCATAGCTTTGCATCATCAGCCTTCCCACATTTTCACCTCTTTTGCAGAGTATGCTTATCATGTACGCCCTTTCTTCTTCTTGCCTTTTCAGCTTAGCTTCCTGCAGTTTTCTTTCTGTTTCCATAAATATTCTTTGCTCTCTATGATAGATTTCAAGGAGTTGGTCATGAGGCATATTATCAAATTCATCTTCGGTCACACCTTTCTCCATCACAATATCTTTCAGGGTTTGGACTCTCTGTGGATCTTACCACTCTCTAACTTCTGCTACTTTCTTTTCAGCCTCTTCCTTTTCTTTTTGCAACTGCAATTTCAATCTTCTTTCCTTTTCACAATTGGTAGTGCATTTTTGATCCTTGTGGGAGTCTTTGACCATCTGTACTTTCTTTTTCAGTTCATGAAGAGATAGATTTATCAATGAATTGTAGTTGTAGTCATGTAATTTAAGAAATTTTACGTCTTTGTGTTTACTCTTCAATATTTCATACTCTGTTTGATCTCTGGCTTCTTTCTCAATTCCCTTTTTGCTTCTCTCAGTCTCTTTATATACTTTCTCTTCTTTATCCCTTTTCTTGCTTATTTTCTCTACAAAATTTGCCACGTCATCAACAAGGGCATTCTTGTACATTCGGTCAAATGTTCCAAATGATTGCAGATTTAGGAATGCAGGCCTGTGTCCAGCGTTTAACAAAAATTCTCTTTGAGTTTCTCTGCTTCTCCATCCTTCAGCCTCTTGAGTAATTTTCTCTTTGGGCATTCTCTGAAGATATTTCTCATCATATTTGAGGCTCAGGATATAGGCTCTATCCTCTTTTTCTATATCATTCTTCTTCTTTTTCCTCTCTTCCTCTTTATCAGATTCCATGTCCTCATCCAAGTTGTGACGGGCTCCTATCATAGGTTCTTCAGTTTGAATTACTTGAGACCCTTCAACAACTTTGGGTTGTGCTTCCCTTCTTTTGTAAACCTTCACAGATTTTTGTCTTTTAGGCTTAGGGGTCACAACTTCAGATGTTTCTTTTCTTTTCAACATATCCCTTACTTCAGGTTCAGACTCAGTTATTATTGGTTCATCAGTTTGTGTGGCTGGCTTTTTATTGAAGATTTCTTCTATTCTGGGCTCTTTGATCTGAGTATCATCATCAATAACTTCATGAATGATAGGCTCTATAGTCTCAACCACCTCTTCAACTATTGGTTCTGGTATGTTCTTAGTTTGTTGACTGCTACTTCTTTGTTTAAATTCCTTCTGAGCCTTTCTTGCAGCTGATACAATATCCGGAGCATGTCTTTCAGGTTGATTCAGAATGTCTGTAAGACTTTTCATCACTGCTAACTTTACCACTGATCTATAAGATAGTTCTTAGTTTGTTGACTGCTACTTCTTTGTTTAAATTCCTTCTGAGCCTTTCTTGCAGCTGATACAATATCCGGAGCATGTCTTTCAGGTTGATTCAGAATGTCTGTAAGACTTTTCATCACTGCTAACTTTACCACTGATCTATAAGATAGTTCTATTGTTTCTTCTTCACTTGCTGCTTGATTTATTGGAAGCATACCGAGCTCTTGATTTCTTGGCAGTTCAGGTTCAGGTTCTTCAAGCTCAGGTTCAGATAGTGTAGGCTCGGGCTTATCATCTGTTTGCACAATTGGAGTTTGTTGTTCAAATTGTTTTCTTTTAGTACCTCCAATGCATCCCCTATAGCCTCATCAGCTACTATCTTCAACCTCTCTTCTTCCTCTTCTTTCCTCTTCATCTCAATCAGTGCCTCCAGCACTTCTTGAAGAATTTAGTGCACCGTACACTTCACAGCAAAATAGGGTTGTTGAACGAAAGAATCAGACTTTGATTAAAACGGCTCAAACTATGCTTTCAGATTCAAAATTACCTGTTAATTTTTGGTCAGAAGCAGTGGTGGCAGCTTGTTATACTCTCAACCGGGTGCTTACAGTCAAGAATTTTGGCAAGACGTGTTTTTAGCTACTCAATCGTCGAAAACCTAATCTGAAGTGACTTGAACCGTTTGGATCAACGTGTACTGTTCTTGAATCAAATGGAAAATTTAGTCCTAAATCTTTCGAAGGCATCTTCGTGGGGTATGCTAGTCCACTCAGACGTGTCTACATTCCTAGCCTCCACAAGATTGTCCAAGTACAAAATGTCGATTGTCAAAGATACACTCCTACTATTCAACGACCAGGGAGTTCTAGGCTGTTTGATTATGAAAGCCTTTAGAGTTTTAGACTCCCTAAGGAAGTTCTTTTTGATGAGACTCTTACGATTCTATATCAACAAAAGTTATCAGGAGACATTGTCGGGTCGGATTTTTGATAAGGTAGATTGGAATCTTCTCAACCTCCTCAGAAAACGGCTAAGTATGGAATACGAGCAAGCCCAGATGATCGAGCATGGTTTTTACTACTTCGAGCAAGGTTTTGAACCTTAAATGGTTGATTCTTCTAAGTGTTGAAGGCTTCGAGCAAGCTACACTTCAGCAAGAGTATTCTTTTATCGAGCATGGATTGCCAATCAAGCAAACAGCTTGATCATACAAGTTCCAGCCAAGTGTTACAAGCACAGGATAATCGAGCACATGGGGACGAGCATGGATGCAATAAGGGGATGTCATGTGAATCTAATGTAGGTTCCCAGCCGGATCAACACAGGATTATCTTGTAATATGAGGGTGAGGAATCCCCTACATATACGATACGAGTGTTTAATCGAGAGACATGTAAAGAAACACGTAACACGTAGGACAAAGGTTACTTTGTTATCAGATGTGATTGCCAATCACACAGAAAAACTGTTGCGGCTTCCAGACGAACACCAAAAAAAAACCTTCTTTTAAACTAACGGCGCAAGTTAGGTTAATATATCACGACAACTTCGCCTAACACCCTAGGCGAAGTTGTCCCTAACTTCGCCAGAACATAAGTTCACCAAAATCAAACCAAACTAACTAGTTTATCAAGACAAAACAAACATCGTAATGATTACAGACACGATAAACTTGAGACAAATGAACTACTGGCACAATGCACCAACAGACCCCCCCCCCCTTGGCAGTAGCTTCATTTCTCTTACATCTTTGTCTCGTCTTGTAATCCAAAAAGCCGTACCTTCCATCTTCAAGCATGTACACCTTGTCTCAAACAAACTGAGACCACCCTTTAATATTTCTTCGCTTCATCTTTCCAAACAGGAATATAAAAAAATATTCTTTTCGTTTAGTACCTTCAAATCAGCTTGAGACAAATTAACCAAGTGCATAGGATCATACACCCTTAAGATCTTCTGTTCATCTTGATCTTCCATCACGGCTTCAGCAGTCTGGCAATCAACATACCACCATTTAAGATCTTTCAACACATCTTGAGGCATAGTCTTCATTGAAACATCTTTCATACATCGAATTGGTTTGTACTTCATCACCATCTAGGGCTTGCCATCAGCCCGCATTCCTCGATCTGTATCTTCAATCAACTTCCCCTTTTGAGGCTTCAACAACTCAAACTTTTTCTCCTTAACAACTTCACTCCACACTATTTTACCAACCCAACTAGCAAAGTTGTCCCCACTCCTATTAATCAACCTTAAACGAGCCAAATCCTTCACCTCATACTCAGGTAACGTATTGAACGATCTCAACTTCTTAGCAAAATACTGAATCCCATCATATCTTTTCACCACAAACACTTTTAGCTGATCATCATACAACCAACGGATAATACCCTTTTTTGATTCAGCATACCATTTAGTATTATAACTCTTCTTGAACATCGTAGGTACCACTGGCTTCTTTGTTTTGATAAACCAATGAGCATATTCTTCTTTCCACCGTGGCTGTTCCTCCCACTCAGAATCACCTGACACATTATCATCTTGACCCACACGTTCTTGACCAGCACTTGGAATATCATGTTCAACACTGTCATCAGGTATCTCACCTTCCTCTAATCCACTGTCAATCTCAATCTGTTCACCAAGCTTTTCAATCTCACTAAGAGGCAACACATCTTCATCCATATCATCCTCATCATCCACCACAACAGTCTCACCACTTGCACAGCCAGATGGATCAGTAGCCTCATCATCCACCACAACCGTCTCACCACTTGCACTGCCAGATGGACTAGTAGACTCACCTTGAGATGTGGAAGCTCCAAGAGTTTGTTCAGTTCTTGGCAGCTCACCACCTGCATCTTTCGAAGCATTGGGATCATCATCTCTGTCCTTTCTCCTCTTGGTTCTCAACTCATCCCCCTTTACAACTGGTCTCCCCCTGAGTTGCTAAGAACTGTTTAAGCGTATCAAAAAGTTTACAATGTTCAATAAGAAGAGATGACTGAATTTGGTTCTCAGCCACTAGCCGTTGAATAGCTTGTGTCTGAATGAGATTAATTCTTGACTGCTCAACCACTACACATTCTGGAGCCACAATCCGCTCTGAATCTGACAATGAAGCATCAAAGGCAAATGACATGTGAGAAATGTCTTAGCATATGGCGGAGGGATGCCCAAAGTCACCGTAGTTTCAAATGATGGTGGACTAGCGACCGGAGGAGGAATTGAAACAGTGGACCTAGCAGTCGCCATCACCGTAGATTCAACAAACATAGACACAACCTCAGACGGTGCAATAGTACGTTGTGGTAGAGACACAATCGCTGGCATAGACATCACAACTGTAGATGGTACGCAAGATGGTGCTGACAAAGCCACCGTTTGAACACTAGATGTCACTGTTAATGGATCGGATGAAGAGGGAGGCACTATAGACATACCAAATAGCTGTGGAGGGGCAAATTGAACAACACTCGAGCTTTCACCAGCTCTAGCCCTCATTGATCTACGAACCAAGGCATACAACTCCTGTTCATAATCCGACTCATTATCATCCGAATCTTTCCTTCATTTTCCTTGAATCCTCTCTTGTGTAACCAGAACTCTCTGAGCTTCAGCAGCCTCATCATTGGAAGAATCAGATAAAGTTTCCTCTGAATCCTCTCTTGAGGGTCGAGATTGACCAACTGAACCAACGATCAAAGAAGATGGTACCCCAGACACTGCGATTGAAGAAACCCGAACTTCAGAGGAAGTACCAAAAATACCTTGAACCCCCAAAGCAACATCAAGATCTATCCCCTCTGCAGCAGATATAACAGGATCTATAACTGGATCATCCAGTAAGGGAGCTTCTTGAACAGGATCAAAAGGAACTGGAGCAACATGAACCACGGGAGGTGGTTGTCAGATATCAGCTTGTGCCGGAGCAGGATCAGCAAATTCATCCTCTGGTGGAGCAACGTAGTCAGGATTCACAAGATACCCAAATAAAGCGGTGTGTCTCGGACGACGATCAGGATTACTCCGTGCGCTCGATGATCGACATTGAGTAAAAATTCTCTTGTTTACACATTCCACCAAAGAGATAGGACGACGTTGTGGCAGATTAGGAGCAACTTGATTAAGAATCATCTGTAAAAATCTCGGATACATTAAGAAACGCTCCCTATCCGCTGCCCGCCGCTGACGATCAATTTCGTAGAACACCATTTGATTGAAGCTAAATGGTTTATTATATGTCAGCGCGGTCATGGCAGATTGCATTGTCGCACCCATACCATCGGTTCCTGCTTTGCGGCCGGACATGCAAACAATCAACACATGCATCAAGAAACGCCATTGATCCAATAAAAACCCCTTTCTGCGTTATGAGTCTTCCAACGGACCGGAGTATCCCATACGAAGAAATGCCCCATTCCTTAAAGAGGCTGAATACTCAGTGGGGTCCTGAGTAGTTTCATCTCCAAACTGTTGAGCCTCCTGTATCTGATTTGCAGAAAACTGTACTACCTGATGATTGACGGTAGCACGCATCACTGGAGGTCCCACTCGACAATCATATTCCACTGTGTTCCAAAAGTCTTTTATATTTGGTAAAGAGATCGGAAGAGTTGTAGTGATAGCATAAAAAATCCTTGATCGGATGAGAAACGTGATAATCTCCGAGTAATCATCTACTCCACGAGCATCTGGGTCCAATGTCACATACATGTTGTGACCCGGAAAGAATTTTCTCCTATCCCCATCTCCTTCATCACCACCTGTACCACCCGCACCTGCTACAGCAGCCATACCTGCAAGGCAAACGAGTTAAGCTAGATAAATGCTTAGTCAGTGTGTAACTTCGCCAAGCATGGTAGCGAAGTTGGTATCGGCAAAGTTGTGACCAACAGATCTCAAGCAGCGAAGTTGTAATAACTTCGCTAAATGCAAACTACGCCGCATACATAGTGCCGTAATCAAGATCCTTTTTCAGCTACAATTATGGACAATCAGAGATTGACAACAGGTACATTGAAGTCCGATTAAGGTGTCGGAGATCCACACACCACCAACATATTCATAAACTAAGAGTATGATTGATGTTTTAGGGTAACTCTACAGACCCGATTAAAAACCTACTTTAAGGAACTGATTAACCAACAAAACACGTAAATTATAAATCAATAGACGTCACTACACCTTATTAGCAGACAAAACACAGATTGTATGCGGGTTGATTCAGAGGAGATAAGTTCGCCGAGGGTTTAGAGGTGTGTTTGACCAAGTATGGACCAAGTCTGCCATTTATACTGTCTGAAAAACCCAGTGGCAAAGTTATAACAACATCGCCAGATTGCCAACATCGCCATCCAAGCGAAGTTAATTGTAAAACAATTTGAAAGAAGGAAAAGACCAAGAACGAGTAACCCTAGACTCTATGTTATTCACATAAGGCAAAACGTATAAAATAATATGAAATAAACAAAAGTACAATAACATTGACGGGATCAAATTTAAGTCTGTAGAGAACCCAGCATGTTTAAGAAAAGATCCGAACATTGAATCATACTGATTAAGAGGCTGTTACAAAGATCCATGTTCAGCATTATTATGACATAGAGAAACAGGTTGAAGGCAGGTATAAAACTTAGCATGATTCTCATTGCTTCAGTGATACGGATTAGGTTCAATTAGGCTCAAAATTTAGATGGAAATCACTTAAGGAACTGTGATGCCTCCTGTCTATTCTCAAGGCGTATTTGGCTTTCCCCAGATCACCCCGAGTTGACTTCGACCTGTAGTGTCTTATTTAAACAATGTACATTTGAATCGGCTTCACAATCCTTACATCTTGCACAAGACTCAGTTGGTGCCTCATTCATGTTGTTTTAGTCTTTGTGAATTTCAAAGGCAATAATAATTCCCCCCCCCCCTTTTTTTAAGGAACTATAACATATACCTGCAAGTCCCAAATATGGATCACTGCAGAAGGATAACACAATCTACACGGGGATCAAGACACTAACGGGCTCGTGTACGACTGGGTAATCACTTTTCTGGCTATCATTTGGAGAGATATATGTGGAGACATGCACATTTTAAAATGACTCTCCACAGTAAATCGAGCAGATTTAATTTGTATCACATTAACTTTTACGCATTATGGAAAAGCTACCGTACCAATCAATGACTATTCTAAAGTCTTTAAGCCTAATAACTTCACCCGTTAGGCTCACAAAACCAGTTCATCTATAATTTTCCAACGGTTGGATCAATTTCCAATTTAACATCAATGTTGAAGCTTCATGAGAAGCTATAAACTGAAAAAGTATATCATTTCCCCTTAAAAAAAGTTTTATATTCAGACGCCCCGATCACTTCTAAGTCTTTCGGTAAACGGCTATCCCAAAAATCCAGTGGATTAGCAGGGCCAAACACATACACATATGTGTCCCTCCAACTTAGTGTAACTGACATAATTTTCAGCGAAGGAATAAAAATTCATCACAACCGCCCCGGTGGCTTTTAGTTATTAGGTTAATGGCTATCCTTTGAATCTACACGTAGATACAAGGACCAAACATATTCAAGAACATGTCCTTCAAACTTGAGTGGCCGACAAAATTCTTAGCGATAGTGAAGTTTTTTTTTTTAGGACAAAAGGAAGAACATGGTTACTCGGGATTGATCATCCCATTAAGCTCAATAAGGTTTTGAAAACGGGACCGGTCAAAAGCTTTTGTAAAAATATCAGCACAATTATCCAGTGAATCAACCTTTTCAAGCAAGATTAGTTTCTTCTCAACACAATCCCGTATGAAATGATGACGAATGTCAATATGTTTTGTTTTACTATGTTTTACGGGATTGTTAGTTACTGAGATAGCAGCAGTGTTATCAATGCAAATAGGAGTTTGAGTGAAATTCAGACCATAATCTCGCATTTGTTGTTGTATCCATAAAACCTGGAGCAGCAGTTTGATGCTGCCATGTATTCTGCTTCATATATGGCCACTGAAGTCTGCTTCTTGCATTGCCACGAGTCCTATCTTCCTCCTAGAAATTGACAGCCACCAGTTGTTGACTTCCTGTTCTGGTTGCATCCTCCATAGTCTGAGTCTGTGTATGCTACCAGATCCAGTTCTCCTCCTTTTGGATACTAGAAACCCAATTTAGGCTTCCCTTTAAGATACCGCAAAATTCTCTTCACTCCCTTCATATGTCATTCCTTTGGGTTTGCCTGAAAACGAGCACAAAGACAAACCGCAAACATAATGTCAGGTCTGGAAGCAGTTAAATACATCAAAGAACCTATAATAGCTCGATACTGAGTGGGATCCACATCTTCATCACTATCGGTGTCAGCACCTAGTTTGTGGTTGACACAAATCGGAGTGTCAAACGGGGTGCTTTCTTCCATCTTAAAACGTTTAAGCACGTCGTGAACATATTTAGTTTGATGGATGAACATGCCATCCTTCTTCTGATCTACCTGCAAGCCCAAAAAGAAAGTTAGTTCACCCATGGCACTCATCTCAAACCTTTTCTTCATGACCGCTTCAAACTCCTGACACATTGAAATCTTTGAGGCTCCGAAGCTGATATCGTCCACATAGACCTGAACGAGAAGAAATTCTTTCCCATTCCACTTTAAAAACAACGTACTGTCGATCTTTCCTCTCACAAACCCATTTTCCAGCAAGTAATCAGATAAAGTTGCGTACCAAGCTCGTGGAGCCTGATGTAAGACATATAATGCTTTACTAAGATTGTACACATGACTTGGAAAGTCTGGATCAGAAAATCCCGGAGGTTGCTCGACATACACCACTTCATCGACCTTGCCGTTTAGGAAAGCACTTTTAACATCTAGCTGAAACACTTTCATATCTTTGTGTGCAGCAAAGGCCAAGAAAAGTCGAATTGCTTCTAGTCTTGCCACAGGAGCAAACACCTCATTGTAGTCGATCCATTCTTGTTGATTAAATCCTTTGACTACTAACCTTGCCTTGTTCCGGACGATTACCCCTTTCTCATCCCTCTTGCATTCGAATACCCACTTCGTACCAATTGCATTCACATCTTGTGGCTTTTCAACCAAACGTCATACTTCCATTTTGTTAAACTGAGCCAGTTCTTCCTACATGGCTTCTACCCACGAGCTATCCTTTAATGCCATCTGATAGTTCTTCGGTTCAATCTGACTGATGAAGCAAGCATACAAGCATTCATTCATAATACCAGTGTCTTTAATACTTGCATACACACATGTGTTTTCTTCCAAGCTCCTTTTTGTTCGCACTCCATCAGAAGGACTACCGATCACATTCTCCAAGGGATGATTCTTGTGGATTCTGGTGGTTTGGGCAGGACCAAACGCTAAGTCTTCTCCAAGATTTGGAGAGATTTCATCTGAATTATGTTGAGTGTGAAACAGATTGATAAAGTCATCACCACTTGAAACAGCAGGAGGTTCAACATTGCTTGACACGTGAGATTGTTTTTCATTAAACTGGGGATGATGCAAAATTGGATCATTTTCATCGAGTAGCAACGAGTTGCCATCCTTTCTTCTGTAACTGCAAAATCAAACGAAGGTAAATTAAAGGATTTGAATAATTTATCATAATCGAAAGCCTCTGCTGGTCCCATGCTAGGCTTTGGTGATTTGTAACTTGTAATGTCAGTGTTACATACCACCTCAACCTTATTGTTCGATAGATTAAAGACTCTTCTGTTGGTTGACCCGACTACGTAGCAAACAAGAATACCTTCGTTAGCTTTCTCACCAAATTTTGAGTTAGTCTTTAAGATCGAACATGGGGACCCAAAAGGTTCAAGACCTATCAGAGTTGGCTTTCGACCATGCATTAATTCATAACAAGTTTTATGTAATCTTTTAATAGTTAAAACACGATTAAGGATATAGCAGGCCGTGGCAACCGCCTCAGCCCAGAACACCACGGGAAGTTTAGCATCTGCCAGCATAGTCCTGGCCCCCTCGATTAAAGTTCTATTCTTCCTTTCAGCTATTCCATTCTGTTGCGGAGTATATGGTGCACCAAACTGATGCTCTATCCCTTTCTGCAGACAAAACATTTCCATTTGATAGTTCTTGAACTCTGTGCCATTAGCTTATGATGAACTTGACTTTTCTCCTAACAATATTTTCCACTTTGGTAATCAAGTTAATTACCAACTACACGGTTTCGTCTTTAGCTTTCAGAAAATAAATCCATGAGTAACGTGAGTAGTCATCAGTCACCACCAAGCAATAAGATGTTCCACCCAGGCTTTTAACATTGATAGGACCAAACAGATCCATGTGAAGCAAATCCAAAGGTGTGGCAATTGAGTTAACCAATTTGGAGTGATGTGATTTCTTGTGCTGCTTTCCTTTCTTGCACGACAGACACTGGTCATCAAAGTTGAAATTCTTTAATGGAACCCTAAGTACCAGCTCATTCTTGACTATATAGTTCATCTTACGTAGATGGATATGACCCATCCTACGGTGCCACAATTCCAACTCAGATTCTGTTGCTTTTGACAAGAGACATGAGTCTTCCGTCTCCATCTTGGTGGACCTCATGTCCATCACGTATGTATTCTTCTCTCTTGGAGCTTTCATCACAACCCAGGTTTCAGGAATCTTGAAACCAGGATGAAGCACGAGTGCTTCATCCTTTGTAAAGTGCACAGTGTAGTCTTTGTCACAGATCTGAGAGACGCTCAGAAGATTATGCTTTAACTCTTCCACAAAATTAACCTTCTCCAACTTGATTTTCCCATTAGTAACAGTACCAACTCCAGAAATTCTTCCTCCACTTTCTCCTGCAAAACTAACTTTTCCTCCTTGTACAGCTTTCAAATCACGTAACAAAGTCTTGTTACCGGTCATGTGCTAGGAACAGCCACTGTCGACAACCCACATGTTGTTCACAGCCCTGTTCGACTGTTCCTGCACAGTTAAAGGAATGAATTAAAAGCGGGGGACCCAAGCCCTTCTGGTCTTGGGTTGGTCAAACCTGTCAAACGGCATCCAACTCCTTGGTTGCCCAAAGTTCCCTTGGGGGAAGTTTTCATTTGATCTGAATGGAAGATTTCTAGAAAACTGATTATGAGGCCATCCAAACATCCTTGATTTTCTAGCATTAATGGATTCGAAGTTACCCATCTATGATTAACTGGGAAAAAACGAGGTTGGTTTCTGTGAAATCTTAAATTTGTCCAACGATTAAAGTTGGATGCATTCGAAGTTCGTTCCATTTTCAGTTTTGGTTGGCCTCAAATTTTTAGATTTCTTCCTCTTCAGCGGACAGTTACTGACAAAGTGACCTACCTTGTTACATCAAAAACAGCTTTTGTTCGGACAATTAATTTTCTTTGGACAAACATGTGTCTATCCGAACATTCTTTTCAGAAGTTGCAGCAGAAGATGAAGTTGCTTCACTGACAGTTTGTTTCACATAAGGGGGAACGAATGGGTTTAAAGAAGATTTCTTTTCACTAAAAGTATCACTCTCCCCCCATCTGAGTAACACAACTTCATCATCCACTCTGCGAATGTTCATAGACTCCTTATTTATGGAATCTCGATCCACAACTGACGATTTTGTCTAAACCGATTCATTAATATCTTTATCTAGGTTCTCATGATTGCTCAATTTAACGTTGGTGTTGCTTGATTGAACTCTAACGGGTGAGTCGATGGAGCTGACATTTCCCGTTACTGTCTAATCAGGTTTAACAAAGGCAGGTGGCTAATTACAAGGATTATAAGTGTAGTTATTGTTAAAAGGTGGTGGAACTTCATTGTATCCAATTCCTCCTTTATCGTTGGGAGAACGTTGAACACTTAGGACATGATTAAGCATCATTGAGGAGTTCCTAAACTGTTCAAGTTTTCTGTTTAGTTCCACCACTTTCACTTGATAATCAGCTATCTGTTTGTCCTTTTCAGCAATAAGTTTGGTTTTTTCTTCCACAACTTCATAACTTAGATCGATTACTTGGATTTTCTCAGCTAATGTTGCCTTAAGGCATCTTATGTCTTTTTCACCAGCATTAATTTTGACCGAGTAACTGTTTTCCCTTTGTTTAGAGTAATGATGTTCTTCTTTTACAATTTTTAATTCTTTTTCCAAACTTACATACTGATCAGTTAAAGCATTTAATTGATCAGACAGTTTTTCACATTGTTCACAATGAGGTTCAGAACATACCTCTGAGAGCTGATCATTCACTTCTGCCATATATGCTTGATCCTCCACTGGTTCCTTGTCACTTCTTTGACTCACGATATTCACCAGATTTGCTTGCTCAATCACCTCCTCAACTTTGATGTTCCAATTATATCCACCATTCTGTTGAGACACCATGGCTTTTATTTCACCTCCATTCCCATTCTTTTGAGTAGGCCTGTTCTGACCTCGTTCAACTCTCTCATTTGGGCACTCTCTCGCAAAGTGTCCATTCTGTTGACAGTTGTAGCAACGAACCTTTGACTTGTCAAATCCCGTTCTCTTTCCCACGAACTTTCGTCCAGTCTTCTTCATAAACCGTTTTACCCTTCTTACTATCATCGCCATTTGCCACTGTAGATCCATTTCTTCCATGTCATCAGCATTTATCTGATCATAGTCCTCATCCAAGGTTGGAGGGTCAACTATCTTTCCCTTGATGTAATTCTCATAAGACGCAATGAAAGAGGCATAAAGAGCAAATTGTTGTTCAGCAGATTTTACACTCATAGGCATCTTTGAGTAATTTACATTTGAAGGACTAGTAGAAGAATTACTAACTGAGGATTGAGATTTTGAAGAACCACTTCCACTTGCTACAAAGCATATATCTCCATCCATATTCATCATCACATGACCATCTTGCGTAGAATTTGGTTCCTCGCCTGAGTAATAGGCGGTCGAATCTGTTTTAGAGCTTGAGTTTGCAGAGCCTTTTGCACCATACATTCCCGGATCCTAAACCTGATCAGTAGGCGTCTCTTTTCGTAACATATTTAGCTCATAATTACGTAACTTGTTAACCACCTTCTCTAAATCAAAGCTATCAAATTCTTTATCTTCTTTCATCAGAACTGTGTACATCTCCCATCTTGGTGGAAGAGCATCAAGAAGTTTTTCCACGATCTCACTCTCAGAATAGTTTATGGAATAGTTGTCCAATTCAGTCATCAAGTGATAGTATCTTGTGATGATATCATCAAGTGATTCATTCTTAAAGTACTTGAATACTGAGAACTGAGTCTTTAGTAACTTTGTCTTTGAGTTTAGAATTCCGACATTACCTTCATAGCGGTTCTCCAATGCTTCCCACAATTCTCTAGCCTTCTTGTACTTTCTGAAAGTATGAAGAATTTCCTGAGGTAGTGCCATAGTGATTGCAGCTAGTGCCTTACTTTCTACCTCGTACATTTTCTTCTCATCGTC
The DNA here is from genome assembly GCF_021521415.1 of Bidens hawaiensis. NCBI lineage: Eukaryota > Viridiplantae > Streptophyta > Magnoliopsida > Asterales > Asteraceae > Bidens > Bidens hawaiensis. The sequence goes on along the minus strand of NW_027505100.1, from coordinate 240,234 downwards.
CTCCATCTTATTATATTTTTTCAGTTGCTCAAGTCCTTCAAACTTAGTTGTTGGAGGGATATAACCATCCTGAATACATACCCACATCTTTGCATCTTGATATTTCACATACTGCTCAAATCTGTCTTTCCACGCAACAAAATCAGTGCCTTTAAGTAACTTTGGAGCTTTAGTCGCTGACCCGGCTTCAACTTCCATTTTCACCAGTTCAGTGATGTTTATTGACGTCATTTTAAACCGAAACAAGAGCTGGAACTAATCGAAACGGTATTCCGTGAAGGCTAAGAAAGTATAACTTCGCCTTGTGTTAACTTCACCAAAGTACAACTTCACCAAGTAACTTCGCCAAAATACAACTTCACCAAGGAACTTCGCCAAAGTACAACGTCGCCGAAGAATTAACTTCACTTTCTGTTAACTTCACCAGTTATAACTTCGCCAGTTACAACTTCGCCGAAACCCTAACGACAGGTGACGGCAACTTCGCAAGATGCGAGATCTTATTTTGAGCAGTGTTTTTCTTGTTTCGAATGATTAAAAGGTAGTATGGAGTGTGACGAGGGTAATATAGTGTAGGAATGGACTGAACGAACGGTGTTTTACGTGAAACGATTCCGCGAAAAGTCTCGCAGAGTTCTTTTAACACAAGTGTGATAATCCCGAACCACACAATCACGAGCAAATGCTCTGATACCAAATGTAGGTTCCCAGCCGGATCAACACAGGATTATCTCGTAACACGAGGGTGCAGAATCCCCTACGTATATGATATGAGTGTTTAATCGAGAGACACGTAAAGAAACACGTAACACGTACGACAAAGGTTACTTTGTTATTAGATGTGAATGCCAATCACACAGAAAAACTGCTGCGGCTTACAAGACAAACACCAAAAAAACCTTGTTAAACTAACGGCGCAAGTTAGGTTAATATATCACGACAACTTCGCCTAACACCCTAGGCGAAGTTGTCCCTAACTTTGCCAGAACATAAGTTCACCAAAATCAAACCAAACTAACTAGTTTATCAAGACAAAACAAACAACGTAATGATTACAGACACGATAAACTCGAGACAAATGAACTACTGGCACAATGCACCAACACATTTCTTAACTATAAAATCAGTGAAGAAGTCTATGTGGGACAGCCACCGGGGTTTGTCGATCTGATCCACAAAGACAAAGTGTATCTAGTTGAGACCTTTAGGGTCTCCATCAGGCCCTAAGAGCCTGGTATGAGACGTTGTCCCAACATCTTTTGGACATCGGGTTTATCAGAGGAACCGTCGACTGTATACACTTCACCAAATTTGTTGATGGACATCTACTGATCGTGCAGATATATGTCGATGATATCATCTTTGGGTCGACAAACGATGTTCTGTGCAAGCAATTCGAAGAAGTAATTAAGAAGAAATTCGAAATTAGTGCAATAGGGGGAGATGAAATTTTTTCTTGGACTTCAAGTAGAACAGTTGTCAGATGGTATCTACATCCATCAGACCAAGTATGTCAATGACATATTGGCAAAGTTCAACATGACTGATGCATCGGCTATCAGTACTCCTCTACCATTGAATCATGGTATCGGTCCTGATCCCAACGGGGAGAATGTTGACCAAACTTTATACCGATCCATGATAGGCACATTAATGTATCTTACTACTTCTCGGCCAAACATCATGTATGCTACGTGTCTGTGCGCCCGATATTAATCGAATCCAAGGGTCTCATATCTCATGATCGTCAAAAGAATTCTACGTTATCTCAAGGGATGTCCGGGGATTGGTCTCTGGTATCCTAAAGACGATGAGTTTGTGTTGAAATCATATTCTGATTCAGACTATGGAAGCTGTAAGTTGAATGCCAAATCTACAACGGCAGGGTGTCAGTTCTTCGGCAAGCGTCTTGTCACCTGGCAATGCAAGAAACAAAACCACGGTTTTGTTGTCTACTTGTGAAGCTGAGTATGTAGCTGCTTCCAGTTGCTGTTCTCAGGTTCTTTGGATACAACAGATGTGGGACAATGGTTTGAATTTTCTTACTACCCTTATCTTCGTAGATAATAATGCAGCTATTTCCATTACTAAGAATCCGGTAAACCACTCTAAAACTAAGCATGTTGAGATACGGTATCACTTCATTTGTGATTGCTACGAAAAGAATTTGATTACTGTACACAAAATTCACACCGATGAACAAAGCGCAGATCTTTTCACCAAAACTTTTGATATGTCAAGATTTCAATACTTATTAAAACTTAATGGTTTAAAAGTTTTGGGCGGTGTTGAAAAAGGGGTTATCGAGATTACAGGTGTGTTGGATACCTTGTGATTCTGAACATCAGAGTCAAATTTTCTTTTGTACATAATTTCTCATACAGTTTTTGGTTTTAGGGGGAGAAAATTTCATGAAAAACCAAAAACAAAAAAAAAACATTGAAAAATTATTAAAAAAACCAAAAACAGTAAAAATTCAAAAATGACAAAAACATTATAAAATGTTGCTCCTCAGAAAATGAGTTTTTGAAGCAAAAAGGGAAGATGATAGTACATTGATCATCTGGTCCCAAATCCAGCAAAAAGTAGGCATAAAAGGCTGAGTGCTTAAATGTATTGGTGCTTTGGTAGGCCTTTAAAACAAACAAGTAACGGATTGTAACTGATATAAATCTAAATTGCCAAATTGATGGGGTGTTAGTTTCTATCAAAAGTCTTGATAATGATGGCAGAAATGTAAATAGCTAGTCATACTCAAGCCTTTTAATCAGAATGATTGGTTAAATTTTTTAAAACATAGCTATCAGTAAGTGGTTAACGTTTCAACGATGTATGGTCTTATGGCCTTAAATCCTGTATTGATGGGATGCTTTAAATTTTCTAGATCCATAGGGTCTTTATGCGGTTTATCATCTGGGTATTCATTTCGATGAATATTTAATCAAAGCTTTAAAAAGCAAACCCGCAGATTATGTTGATTTATAAGTCATTAAACTTGATCGCACAAGTACTTATGTACTAAATTCATTACTGACTTGATCAAAATCCGCTGTTAGACACACGTCCCCTTGCTCGCATCTTAATACCATTAAGAAACACAACGTTTGCAAGCCGACAGATGAAATCGTGCATACTCATTCATGGGAAAGGATCTTAGGGTATTGCTTGATAACAGGGGTATGTCTTGTAGTGGGGATTATTTACTGATATGCTTAAAATAAAAGTATTTTTATCTTCTGATTCTAAGGTTTAAGTCAAGTTGGGGGTGACTTTGTAAAAATCAAATTATGCCTGAATCAAGATTAGAACTAATAAATCCTGAAATCTTGTGCTTAATTGAACCAAATTAATAGTATCACACAAATTCTTGAATCATTTGTTTTGAAAGGTTTAGGTGGACAACAATACCATTGACCAACTTAACACCAGTCATAATAAACGCTGAAAATAAAACTGTGATGGAAGGACAATTTGGTCAATATGATTCCCTGCTCAAACTCACAAAAATATGTGATCTTTGTATTGATTTCAAGTTTGTAAATATTTGTTGAATTACATTTGCTATTTGATTCTTTTGAAAAACCAAAAGATTTTCTTTTCTGATTTAGTTTTCGACTCTTGATGGGCGGGTGAACTATATCTCTGGGTGTTTTCATGAATCAACAAATCTTGTTAAGTTTCTTCAATTCAAAATCAAAAAGATCAAAATGTGTATATGTTTTCAACAAGGTCATTGATTTGGACTTGTTTAAAATAGAAATTTTTCAAAAATTGAGCTTATTTAAGTTATTCTTTTAATGTACAAGGACATTAAATTGTACTTGTTACATTACATTGGTGTGATTTCTAAGTTTGATCTTGCATACTTATGCAACGTATAAGTATGAGACTTATACGCCGCATAAGTTATGCGCCATATAAGTCTTACACTTATACGCTGCATATGTCATGTGTATAAATGATTTACGCCGTATATGTTCTTATATCCGTCGTATTGTTCTTATCCGTTTGCATAATGATAAAATGTGTCATAAATACTGAGACAAGGGTGACAGTCTAGTCACGAGGGCTACAGTGTTTCACAATAAAAAGATATTTCTATTTCTGGATATAAGTACATGTGTTCGGAAATCATTAAAATCATATTAAAAGTAGTTTCTTGATGATATTCATCTTTACTTGGTGATAAATTACTTCAGGTTAAAATTTGATGATCGGAAAAATCCTATACCTACCAAAGACAATCCAACTGAAGAAGCTGAGGTAAACAGTCAAGAGCAGGAGGAAGGGTTTGAAAGGAAGAAAATTGAACCGAAGCGTATATACTTGAATCCAGTCAAGTATTATAAGAAGAAAGACAAAGAGGTGAAATTGGGTAAAGTTGTGAGTATAGCCTATCTTAAAACGGTAAACGGAAGTACATCGGTTAGGTCACCACATTCAAATAAATAATCATCCTTACGTATGAGCATCTCTATACGTACATTCCTATATATATCACTATATATATATATATATATATCATTCAATAATAACATTCAGGGCCGAGAAAACGTACAACCCAAACACGTAACACTCAGCGCATGCAAACACAAAGTAAGCATACGCAACATTCCGTAGTCGAGACGACTACAAACATTCAGGGCCGAGAAAGCGTACAACCCAAACACGTAACATTCGGCGCGTGCAAACACAAGGTAGGCATACGCACCATTCAGTAGTCGAGACGACTACAACATTCGCCAAATAATGGCCATTCTAAATATATATAAATATATATATACATACAAATTCCATAACATTCCAAGGCCTACCGATACTAGCAAGCCTATATAAAACCATTCAAAACATTTCATCAAGTAAGAAAAACACTTAGGTATGGATCCGAGCCCAAAACTTAAAAAGAGTTAAACGGGGCATCGAGAACTCACCTGAAATCAATCGAACACTTGCAACGAGCTAGGAAAATCCCTAAGTGCACAATCACAAGCAAGGGCCTGTAAATTATACACAACACGTTACTAAACTAGACCGTAAGAACACTCTTGCCTAATGGGCCGTTCAAGCCTAACACTTTGGCCCAAGGCCCAACACTTGGCCCATGGCCCAACAACTTGGCCCAAGGCCCAATGACTTGGCCCAAGGCCCGAGGAAAATCAATTCGGTCGAATGCGCGTGCAATAAACCTTAAAACCATTTGTTAAACGAATCAGCCCCGAATGGACCAAATTCCATTTTAAATCTTTTCATTCGTCAAGATTATGTCACCCGAGTTGATAGGGTTGACGGTTACTTTTTACAACTCTTACTTTACCGTGTAAACGAAAATTCGCGCACCGCCGACTCGATTGACGAAGCACTAACCACAACAGCCCCGAGCATCAAAAACTAATTTTTCCACAGCCCTTAAACTCCCATAGGGCCATGCAAACTGATTCGGTTGGTCATCCAACCGATTAACGCATCGAACTCAACAATTCTAGACAACCGAACATAACAATCAAACTACAACTAGTTGATCAACTTAACGAACACCTAAGATCATGATCTTTAAGTATGATATACGGGACATACCTAGGAAGATTGTGTTGCAAAAACTCACTTCAAACAGCCCAGACAAGAACACAATTGAACATCCACCGGTTAAGCCTAAAACAAACTTATCGATCAATAACGAGTAAAACGTGTAGATTTTAGCATGCGAAGATGCATTTAATTACATAGGATAACCTTTGAAATAAATTATTAAATTTTTACCAGACTTTAATAAATGTCTTAGGTTTATAAAAATATTTTTATTATATTTTTCATTTGGACACGAAAATTATAAAAATTCCTCCAACACAGCAAGGTACGCTCAGCTATTTCAGTGCGCAACAAAATGGTTTTATTTTTATAAAATTCATTACCGAACCAAATTAAACGATTCCAATTGGGTTTGGTTCCTAACTCAAAATCCTAACTTCCAGAAGTGGAACCAACCAATTTGGACCTGTCGAAAAAAGGTTATGACGTCGGGAAGACAGACCAGAATCCGTCATCCCGCATCAGCTTTGACACTCGATTTTATAAATTCATAAAAACCATTCAAATCTCGTCCAAAAATTACGTATTATACCTTTCTGGAAACTAGACTCAAGGTAGAACATCATGGAATCAAGAATCGATCAAACACAATGGATTATCATCGCATTACAGACCCTACAATAAACGTATACGAATCTGTCAGCAAACTGATATCATCAAAACTCAACCTTAACGACCAATAAGCGCGTTAATATGATCAATTAAGGTGTAAAAGACATGGGGAATCATAAAACCGACCTTGAATTGAAGTTTTCACGGCTGAAACATGGCGGGGCAGAAGAAAAACGAGCAGGGGGGGTCTTGAGGTCCGATCGGCAGCTAGAAGGGTTAGCGTTTATTTGTTTTATGATATAATAAAAATAGTTACATCCAAGTCCCTCCAAATTGAAGTGTAAGGAAAAATGGAAGGAAAAGTTAAGTTCTTTAACGTACAGGGATAACGTAAAGGTTTCCGAGATACGTCAGATAAATCCCGAGAATTATACATACTCTAAAAGCTTTAATTCTTGAAACCGGAATTAACGGGCGTTACATTACACTCGCTTAAACCGAGTTTGGGACTTTAATTGATTAAATTCCTCAAACTTGTTTAATCTACTTATTTTATTGAAGTTGTTCATATATTTATAATGTTTGGTAAGTTGGATGCGGAATCGCTACTTTATCAAGTCCCGATCTAAATGCTTACATTAGCGGGATCATGCACACTAACACTAAGCCAACTCCCCTATGTAAAACTTAACAAAGGTTGAGTAAAAATAAACATCAAAGGCCCGGTTTCATGTAAAACCTATTTTATGTTATGCTTATTTTATTTAACCGCATTTTGCAAAATAGAACTTAAACTCTCGAAAACCCAAGCCTTGTTTTTATGAACCTTTATACCATTTATATCTCATCTTCTGGACTCATTATTAACTCAAGGTCTTTAAATCTAGGACACGTACGCTAAACATTCGGCTCGCTTTCTTGAAGATTATTATTATTCTAATTTTTCTTCATCGGCATCACTATTTTCAAAGTGAGTAAAATTTCATCCCCGTTTTCGCTTTTATACTTTGGGGGTAGTTTGCGTACTTAAACAAAAATGATTTAAGACTCAAATTCTCAAACCGCAAACTCTAGTTTATGTGTTACTTAGAATAATTGCTTGATTGTGTGTTATATGCCTCATATGATTAATTATTAAATGTTTATTGCTTTTCTTGGTTGGCCTCATCTTCATCCTCAATAAGTATGATCATACACTCCTCCTTGTAATTTGGAATTTTTTGCTTATTAGAAAGGAGTCTCATTTGTTCATGATTTATATACCGCAACTGTTATCATTATTTATGGTTTCGCATAAGAGTTGTGGATTTTGCCTTATATTATATATACACAAAAATTATGGAATTGCTCACCAACATTTGTGTTGATAAAATATATTTTATGCAACGTTACAGGTTTGATTATTGGTTGATTGAAGATTTGAAGATCTTAGTTTATTTCAAACGTTAGGTTATTAATGAAATAAACCATTTATTTTCTTGTAATTTGTTTTTTTGTAATGAACATGTTGTGTTGTAGTTGATGTTAAATGAAATGAATGAGTTGCTTAAATTTTGAGACTTTAATAGTGTCGTGTGCATTGAAACGGTCATGTTGTGCCCGCTCATGTTCCGCCACGTTTGGTCAGAGTGTGACATATGGCTAGTCAACTTATCTGAGTCTGATAACGAAGTATTATACAAGAATTGGATCAGATTGGCAAATGTAAAAGATAATGCGCAGGCTATGCAATTCCAAAGAGTTGTTCGAGTATGGCATGCTTTTAGGATTCATAGTTGTGTGGATTAGAAGACTAGCAGGTTCAAGAGTTGAAGATTACAAAGAGCTCGAGAGTAGGGGGAATTTGTTAATGTATCATTTTACATCTCGGTCTTTGTTTTATTGTATTTGGAATTAGTTTTAATGTATAGGGGTATTTTGGTCATTAACTTAAGTGACTCATTCGCTAGGGGATGTTAACGAATGAGTCCATGTCTTTTGTTACTCATTTGTTAGGGAATGCTAAGGATGAGTATAACTTATGTTGCTTATTCATTAAGGATGTTTAACGAATAAGAGGCTAACGTATGTAGTGCCATTCGTTAGGGGATGTTAACGAATAACTTAACGCATAGGGACGAATGAGAGGCTCATTCGTTAGGCCTGTCTGACAAATGAGACACGAATGTCTCGTCGTCTATATATACCCCTGTATCTATGTAAATTATAACGAAGTTTATTTTATTAAAGTAATCCTACTATTACTTTGTAGAATTACTCTCTCAACACACACTTAACGTAATTCATCATTCTAAATGTATTCATATCAATAGACTAGATCTATTCATTAAGTAATTGATCAGAAACATGTTCAGTCATCTTTAATGAGCGTAGGCATTTATATAAACCAAAATCATAACAATACGAATATATAATTGTCGTGACATTTGAAAGTAAAAGTCCAAAAAAACAAAACTATGTCTACTTGTTTATGGTTAACAAAGAAAATTATATAAAGTTATTATATAAATTTTATAATCATTAAAACACGAATTTAAAGTGTGTTAGATGATAAATTTTTGTACGCATGCTAAATACCCAACAAAATTTGGTTGCAGATTAAAATGAATAGCAAAAATATCAATTTGATTATCAATTTTAGAAATTCCTAACTAACTATGAATTCTAGAAGAAAAAGGTGAAGAATAAGGTGAAATTAGGATAATCTGACCACAAATGATTATAATGATAATCATTCTCCCTAATTGAGTAGAGGCATTCCAAGCCTTCTTGTCAACTCTAAAATGCTATATTATAATAGCAAAGTGTGTGTTTTTGAGTAAAATTCCGTCCATTTTGCAATGAACACAGCTAAGCTGAACAGTTGTCAGACACGGCCGGTGCTTTTCAAAACATGCCTTGTTTTTGAAGTCAGCAAGCATGCATTTAATAATGTTAGAAAGTACATGCAGAGATTGACCATGAGGGCGTGGAAAGGGTGGCCACAGGGGCATGTTTTGGATGTCCGGACCACATGTTTGTCTTATTATGAAAGTGGGCCATGGGGAGTGTGGAAAGAAAAGCACGACACCGTGTTTAAGTGTAAGGAAGTTTGAAATTTAGCATATTTAGCCACTGGACTTGTTAAATATCCAAAATAACGAATTTATTTGAATAAACTTGATTATAACACATGATTGAGTTGGTTTATCATGAGTAACATAAAACTACACAATATAACATAGAATCCATCATTATACTGGTTGAATAATGAGTTGAAATACGATATGGATCGGGTTACAAATACGAAAGTTGACGAATGTCACGGTGTCGAATATTTTTCATCACATTCTTTATTTATATACATGTAAGGAAATGGTTATGTAACTGAAAATACAGCTACAAAGTAACCATCACAACGCTTAAAAATTTAACTTACATAACCGCTAATTGGTCATGACAAACCTTGCTACAATAAATACAAAAACAACAATTTTTGGAGAAACAAATAAAGATTGACCATATAACGAAAAAAAAAAAACTTTTATCTTCTTTAACGTGATGAGTGAATTTTTGTTTTGTAGAATTGTAAATATGTACTTCAATTATATTGGGTGGTTGTTACTGTGTGTAGTAATGCCCCTTTTTGAGTTTTTTTAATTTAAAAAAAACATACTAGATGATTAATACACCATATCCCATAACAGCATGATTATACCGAGATCTCCATCATAAAATCAAAAAGTTCAAACACAATAATTGTGTTGAGTAAAGTCAAAAAAGTGCCCATGCCCATGCCCATGCCCATGCCCATGCCCATGCCGGGTATGAATGAGACACCATATGGTCCATAAAAAATCTCTTTTATTAATGGAACGACCTTAGTATTTCTTTTATTAAATACGATACATAAAGTATACTTCATTTATTCAGTACCATTCACTTCAATTAACTACTCAATTATGAAATTCATAATAATAAAGATATATATCCTACAAAGATAAATTTGCCACTTGCTATTCTTTTACCTTAACAAGCGAGGCTTTCTACGATTCTTTCAAATCAACATGAGAGTTCAACAACGTTGCATTGCTAGAATCAATTTTGTATATTGAAAGAGATTGATCTCTTTGCTTCTCTCATAGTATAATCCTCTTCCTATTGAGCCCCCTTTCTTCTCAGTTCACAGAGGCAAAATGTAGAGTTTCCGCCAACAGTTCATCACCAAAAAAAGGACTCACTAAGCCGGAATCACTAACTAAGACTAACCTAATATGAGTTTATAATAATATGGGTTATTCTATTCAACCTCTTAGAAAAAAACAACTTAAATCAAAATACTTAATAGCATGCTGATACATTTATAAAAATTTCTACCCCGAGCACACACAATGAAAATGTAGAGGGTTAAGTAAAATCCAATCCATGAAGTAGTTTAATCTATGTATAGCATCGTTTTGGTAAAGGTCATAATACTGGAGTAGTCATTACCACAAGGCATAGAGGGGGGGGGGGGGGCATAAGCGTCTATACCCTAAAATAGATTTTCGACAAAATGAAAAAGGTATGTATGGTGGAATCGTAACCAAAGAATACGACCTGAATCGAAATGCAAACATTTGTCTCATACACCATAGGCAGGGCCGGCTCCGAAAACTAGGAAAAAGTTTAGGGCCGACGACGAAAAACTTTTTGGGCCTTAAGTAAACGGAGTATTTTGCTTGTTTAAACAATCTAATTTATAAATGGGCTTACTTGGTTATGATTTGGGTTGTGTAAAAAAAATTTGTATAAAAATAGGTTTAAACAAGTCTCAAATGAGATTGGAACCCACAACCATTTGGTCGAGAGTCACACCCTATTACCACTAGACCAAATTAGTTTTTATGTTTTTGAGTTAAAACATTAAATATATATATATATCATTTTTCAAAAAAAATACATATAATTTAAAAAAAAATCGGCCTAGCGGGGTGTCGGGCCTAGAGCCGTCGACCATCCTGCCCCACCCTAGGGCCGGCCCTGACCATAGGGATAGTTAGAAGAGATATATTTTACATCTAAGGGGACAATAATTGAAGATACTATTGTTTCAGGTAAAGAAGTTCCTATAAAAATGTAAAATGCTCTAACTTTGTGTGCGGTTTGAACCATTGGTTTACGTAATTGAAAGTAACCAATTAGGGTTATGACGAAACCTAGAAATCGCCGATATAATTTAAGTACCTCTATAGGATAGACCTTAACAAAAAAAAAGGGAAATATTATTTAATAAATGTTATCATTGTTTATTTATATTATCATATTTCAGTTGTTTCATTATGATAATTTTAGTAGCACCGAGCATATATCTTGTGTGTCTATAGTGTTAAAAGATACGGTTTAACTCGTCTTTATTTGTATTGAGCTCGGAAGCTCGTATAAATGCCCTAGCCACTCGCTAAAATAAAATATTGAGCTTATTGTCTTGACAACTCTCGTTTGTTGGCTCGTGACATTTATCTTCTTTCATTGTATATGTAGTTGTTTTAATTGAAATTGAAACTTATATAATTCGGAGCTTTTTTAGCTTTTTAACTCTTACTTTTTTTTAAATAGTAAAATCATACGACTACAAAATCATTAAAATTGTTAAAAAAAGAAATAAAAGATTACTTGTTGAATCATAAACTACCTCGAGTTGGAGCCTAGTCAACTCAAGCTCATTTACTTGCAGTCTTGCACGGGTGTCAATACAATCCTGAGTTGATACCATCTCGGCTCAAACTCAGAGGCGGATCCACTATGGGTTCACCGGGTTCACAGGAACCCACTGAGTTTCGAAGCTTTATTACATCACCCATAAAAAAAGACTGGAGTGAACCAACATAATATAGAGTGAACACATATACAATTTGAACAAATGCTTAGTGGTTAGGCTACTAACATAAATATATTCTCAAAATATGTATGTATCTTGTAACTTATTGTAATTATTTAGTCAAAGATGTATAGCTTGATAGGCTACTTGACAGTCTCTAGACTAGCTGATTTGTAGACTTAATTGTCTATTCCTTTGATGTACATATATGACCCCTTGGTCAATTATTTGAGCAATCAAATCATTCAGAATATTCAATTATTATCATGGTATCACAGCCATAAGTTTCATCAGTTTTTTTTTCCTTTGTTCCTGTAGGCTACGGCCATTCTTTGAAGGTTACGATCTTCAAACACCATCTCTGCTTCTCGGCTATGGGCGACACAGCAGACTTCTCCACCAGTTCCGGTAAAACAACTCCTTCACTTCACCCGGTTTACACCGTTACCAACATTCAAAACAAAGTTCGTACTTTGGATGGCACGAAAGTTACGTGCTCTTCGTGGGTAAAACTATTTCAGTTAAATGCGCGTGGGTACAAGGTTCTTGACCATATAGATGGAACCCTACCACAGCTAGAGGATGACGCGGACTATGGCACGCGGATGGAAATCGATGCTATAGTGTTGCAATGGATTTATGCAACCGTTTCTGATGCCTACCTGGCTCGGATCTTGGACAACGAATCTACTGCTTTAGACGCTTGGGGTCGTCTCAAAAAGATTTTTTTTGAACAATAAAGGCCCGCGAGCTGCTGCCTTGGAGAAAGCTTTCACAAACTTGACCCTGAATTCAATGCCCTCGCTTCAAAAATATTGTCAGAAACTTCGAGAGATCGCTGCACAACTTGCGGACGTGGACCAGCCCATATCTGAAAGTCGACTAATCATTCAACTGGTTAGTGACTTCCTCCGGAATATGATGTTGTCGCTACCGTCTTGGGAGGACGCCATTAACCTTCTGGATGCTGAAGAACGTCGTCACCTTGCTAGACAACAACCAGCCCCAGCCGTTGCTGCTGCTGTACCCGACACAACCAACCCACCAGAACGCAACCCTACTGGATGAGATTCTTCTCGTGGCCCAGCCCGCTACAATCAGCCCATCTCACTGATGATGCAGGTTTTGCTACTAACTCTCCTATGTTTATTTCCATAAAATCTATATTAGTCGGAAATGGCAAAAAAATGCACATTCTCGGATCTGGACATGCATATTTTCCAAACCGCCAAAACAACCTCCACCTTAATAATGTCCTTTATGCCCCAAATGTCATTAAAAACCTCATATCTGTTCGCAAATTTACAACTGAAAACTCCGTATCTTGTGAACTTGACCCTTTTGGATTTTCTGTGAAGGACCTGAAGACTGGGAAGCTTTTGAGCCGTCACAACAGTGATAGCCATCTATATCCAGTCACCGCTCCTGCTGCCATCACCTCATCTGTCTTTGCCGCTTTCGCTCCTGAATCATGGCATGCTCGTCTAGGCCACCCAGGAGTTTCCGTTATTGATTGTCTTACTTCGAATAAATTTATTTCATGTAATAAATCTAGTCGTATGTTTTGCAATTCATGCCAACTTGCCAAGCATAAACGATTACCTTTTTATTTATCTGATAGTACTACTATTTTACCGTTTGACATCGTGCATTGTGACTTGTGGACTTCCCCTATTATTTCCAACACTAGTTATAAATATTATATGATCTTAATTGATGATTTCACTAATTATACATGGGTTTTTCCACTTAGTTACAAATCATAAGCTATCACAAAATTCATTAAATTTTATACCTACATCAAAACTCAATTCCACCTACCCATCAAGTCCTTTCAGTGTGACAATGGCGGGCGAATTTGCCAAACACCAATTTCAAAATTTTGCTACATCCAATGGCATTCAATTCATTTTTCTTGTCCACACACCTCACAGCAAAATGGTAAAGCAGGACGAATGATCCGCCGAATCAATGAAATTATGCTTTCCATAGTGACTCATGCTTCCACACCCACCACATATTGGGTTGAGGCTGTTCATACATCGGTTTATCTTCACAATATTTTGCCTACCCGTCTCCTCAACAATCACACACCTACTACCGCTCTCTATCTTCGCCAGCCTACATATGACCACCTTCGTGTTTTTGGAAGTGCATGCTTTCCCAACCAATCCTCCACTCAGCCTCACAAATTAGCCCACCGATCTTCTCTTTGCGTTTTTCTTGGCTATCCCGCCGACTATCGTGGGTATCGATGTCTTAATCTTACTACTGGCAAAACCATTTTTTCGCGGCATGTCACATTTGACAAAACATCCTTTCCTTTCTCTCAACCAAACTCGGTGCCTGACTACTCTCCTCTTGAAAATGACATCACTACCACCATTTTCACTCATCCCACCTCCTTTAATCCAACCAACCCTCATGTTCCTAAAAAAACACACGGCCCAAACCAACCATCTCACAACCCCGCCCCAGATCAACCAGCTCAATCCACCGGCCCACAACAAACACCCAAAACCCAAGACCCAAACAGCCTACACACTGACCACGATCCACACCTGCAAAACAGCCCACCTCAACCCCATCCGCCATATTCACCTACATACCAATCCCACCCTTCCGCAACCCACTCTCAACCTCCATCACATACTCACCAGCACACGACCCACTCACAACAGCCCCCACCCTCCACCGAACCAACCAATACCCACCACATGACAACCCGTTTAAAAGCCGGTATTACCAAGCCAAAAACACATGTGAACTTTTGTAAGACCCCGAATCCCGGGAGTCCTATAGTTGGTACTCATCCATAATACTTATAAAAATACTTAAACTTGAAAACAGTTCATTTCATTTAAACAACCAATTCAGAGTATAATTCAGCAAAAAACCATAATTAATAAAATAAGTTCCCAAAACCCGGGAATTATGCCCAAAACCAATTTAAATATATTTGGTAAAACTTTTTAAAAGAAATGTTTAATATTGAAATCTTCCATCCCCGTATACCCTTCACCGTCCAAGTAGCTTCGTGCACGTCCAAGCGATAAGGCATCCTCCTCCTAACCTGAAACTCACACTAACATGCACACAAAGTCAGCTTGAGCTGAGTGAGTTCAAGTTTTAAAAAATAACATCAATAATAATAATCATAATAGTCATTTCAAGGATTTTAAAATATAAAAGGGATACATCAGTTAAGCCATCATCCTCAATAAATAATAATCCTTATATATATATATATACATATATATATAAACATCTTTATAAGTACATCCCTATATATATATATATATAACATCCAAGTAATAACATCAGGGTCGAGCAAACGTACAACCCAAACACGTAACATCTCATCCAACGTATTCAAACACAAAGTAGGCATACATAACATCCGTAGTCGATAACGATTACTAACATCACCAAATATTGGCCATACAATAATCATACATACATACGATAATATCATCTCAAGGCCTACCCTATACAAGTAAGCCCGTCCAAAATAATTTTAAACAATTCATCAAGCAAAATCGTTTAGGTATACATGCTACCCCAAAATCTTAAAAGAGTAAAAAGGGGGCATCATGAATTCACCTGACACAAGACACGTATTCACCACGAGCTAGGTAATCCCTAAGTAATCCCAAAACTTAAACACCTGTCGGTTTACATACAAACATTACAATCGACATCGAAAGGACTCGTTTATCCTACGAGACGTTCTAACATGGTTCGAGTTACCTAAAGTCTCGATCTCATCAAACTCAATCATAACAGCCCCCAGGGCCTTACATTCACCAACACGGCCCTTAGATACTCCCGATAATAAAGAATTCCCAATTTACCCCCCCCCCCCCCGGGAAGCACTAGGTGACACTAACACGCACGTTTAAAAGTCGTTTAGGCCGTTAACATCCAACTCAGCCCCGTGTGGACCCAATATGATAAAATCACAGCCAACAAGTCCACACGACGCTACACGAGTCAAATAGGTCGATAACTCGCAAGTACAACGTACCAACTATTCAATAAACGCAATTTCGTGTTGTACCGACCCGTTTGAGTAACCGACAACCAATTCAGCCCCATAACTTATAAAAATGATTTTTCAACAGCCCGTACATCAAACCAAGTTCCCCTGAGCTGAATTGGTCGTTAATCACTTCAACCCTCGCGTTAAACGCATCAAACTACAATTCTAGTCAACCGAACACTAACAATCAAACTACAACTAGTTGACCAATCTAACGAACACCAATGAACATGATTTTTAAGTATGTTATACTAGACATAACTAGGGAAATTTTGGTGCAAAAACCTCAACCAAAACCTTCCCGAAACCGCTCAATTGGACAGCCACCCGGTTACCCTTAACAAGTCGTTTATCGATCAATACGCGTGATGTAAAGATCAATTAAGGTGTAAAAGACTTGGGGAATCGTAGAACTAACCTTCAATTGATGTTTTACGCTCACACTTTGGCTGGAAAGAAGAAAATTGCAAGGGGGGGGGGGCTGGAGGCTGCCGATCGGAACAATGAGGGAAAGGGGTTAGGTTTATGATACAAAAATTTTTCATATCTAGCCCTTCAAATTTTAAAGAATTGGCATCTTGGTTGAAAAGTTAAATGTTTTACATACTTTACAAGCTTCGAATCCTCGAACCGAAAATTAACGGGTGTTACAAGTCCACCCCCCTTACAATGGGATTCATCCCCGAATCCCGATACGACAGGAACAATTGCGGATAGAGTTTCATAATCTCGTCCTCAGACTCCCAAGTATCCTCGGAACCCCTACGGTGCCTCCACTGAACCTTCACCTGTCTAACCACTTTATTTCTCAAATGCCTTTCCTGACGGTCAATTACAGCAACCGGTTCTTCGACGTAGTTCAATTTACTATCAAGTTCAATATCATCAAGAGGCACATGGGCCTCATCATCTGCTAAACATTTCCTCAAATGGGACACGTGGAAAGTATGATGAATCCCCGCGAGCTCCTCGGGAAATTCCAATCTATACGCTACCTCGCCAACACGTGACAATATACGAAACGGACCAATGAACCTCGGTCTAAGCTTCCCCCTCTTACGAAAACGAATAATACCCTTCCAATGAGAAACTTTCAACATAACACGATCCCCAGCCTCAAACACAATAGGTCTTCGCCTTTTATCCGCATATGACTTTTGACGATCCTGAGCGGCCTTCATAAAAGCCTTAATCTTATCGAGCTTTTTAGTCGTAGCCTCAATCACCTCCAAACTATCCAACTGTTTCTGACCAATGGAACCCCAACAAACTGGAATCCTACACCTCCTACCATACAACATCTCAAACGGTGGCATTCCAATCGTGGCGTGATAACTGTTATTATACGAGAACTCGACTAACGGTAAGTGACGATCCTAACTACCACCAAAATCGATAAAACAAGCCCGCAACATATCCTCGAGAGTCTGTATGGTCCTCTCGGACTGACCATCCGTCTACGGGTGATAAGCGGTACTGATGAGGAGTTTGGTACCTATCTCCTCATGAAACTTCTTCCAAAACCTGGAGGTAAAAGAGCGTATCCCTATCCGAAACAATAGATACCTGCACCCCGTGCCTAGAAACGATCTCACGAATATAGCACATCGGCCAGCTGCTCAGAATTAAATGTTTCTCGAATCGGCAAGAAAAGAGCGCTCTTGGTCAATCTATCAACGATTACCCAAATGGTGTCATAGCTACCCCTAGGACATCGTAAGGTGCTCCCACTTCCACTCAGGTATTTCCAGAGGTTGAAGTTTCCCGAACGGCTTCTGGTGCTCGGCCTTAACTTGCTGACACGTCAAACACTTACTCACGTACTGAGCCACCTCAAACTTCATCGCAGGCCACCAATAATTCTTCTTCAGGTCTTGGTACATCTTGGTCGCACCCGGATGAATGGAATAGAGCGAATTGTGTGCCTCATCCAATATTTTACCCCTGAATCCCCCAACGCCCATCCTTATACTTCACCCCATCACCGACGTCTTCCAACAACTTCTCTTGACCCCAAATACGCTCTGACATAATCCATTCCACCTGTAAAGCTTCATTCTGGACTTTGGCTATCTGTCTCAAAATATCAGGTTTAAGAATAAGCTGATAGGATTTCACACGAATAGGTTTCGGTCTTTCCTTCCGGCTCAGCGCGTCGGCTACCACGTTAGCCTTACCGGGATGGTACATAATCTCCAGATCATATTTCTTAATCAACTCCAACCATCGACGCTGTTGAATATTCAGTTCCTTTTGTTCGAAGAAATACTTTAAGCTCTTATGATCGGTATAGATAACGCAAGGAACACCGTACAGATAATACCTCCACAATTTAAGCGCAAACACAACCGCCGCCAGCTCCAAATCGTGAGTAGGATAATTCGCCTCATGAGGCTTCAACTGCCGTGAGGCATAAGCGATAACTCGGCCTCGCTGCATCAGAACACACCCAAGCCCCTGGTAAGAGGCATCAGAATAGACTACCAAATCATCAGTGCCATCGGGTAAAGCTAGAATCGGAGCATGCGTCAACCTGTTCTTCAACTCGAGAAAAGCCTTCTCCTGCTCGGTACCCCAAACAAACTTAACGCTCTTCCTAGTTAACTTGGTCAATGATGAAGCAATTTTCGAAAAGTCGGGAATGAAGTGGCGGTAATACCCCGCCAAGCCCAGAAAACTACGAATTTCGGATGGAGACTTAGGAGATTTCCACTCGTTTACGGCTTCCGTCTTTGCAGGGTCAACCAAAATACTACTCGGGTTAATAACATGACCCAAGAACTGAACCTCGCGTAACCAAAAGGAACACTTAGAAAATTTTGCATACAACTTGTTCTTTCGCAGAGCTTCCAAAACTTCCGTGAGATGACCGGCGTGATCGGATTCGCTTTTGGAATACACAAGAATGTCGTCGATGAACACCATAATCGAACGATCGAGCATCGGCCTACACACCCGGTTCATAAGATCCATGAACGACATCACGAGTGCGGAAGGCAGTCTTAGGAATATCTTCCTCCCGAATTTTCAACTGATGATACCCGGACCTAAGGTCGATCTTCGAGAACCAACTAGCTCCTTGGAGCTGATCAAATAAGTCGTCGATCCTTGGGAGAGGATACCGATTTTTAACAGTGAGTTTATTCAATTCACGGTAGTCAATGTACATCCGCATGCTACCGTCCTTCTTGGTAACGAATAGGACCGGGGCACCCCAAGGTGAGATGCTCGGTCGAATGAAGCCCTTGTCGAGCAAGTTTTCCAATTGAGCCATAAGTTCTTTCATTTCATTCGGTGCTAGACGGTAAAGGGCTCGAGCAATGGGTTTGGCGCCGGTACAAGGTCTATCTGGAACTCTACCTCGCGATCCGGCGGCACATCTAACAAATCATCTGGAAATACATCCAGGAAATCCCGAACAATAGGAACATCACCGACAGTAGCCACCACGGTATTCACGTTTATAGCATACGCCAGATACTCCCCGCACCCCCGCTGCATCAACTTTCCCGCCTTAAGCATGGATATGATATGTGGCGTCGCACCATTCCGGTCACCGATGACCGTAATTTGGGTCCCATCCGGGGCCCTTAGATATACAAGTTTCTGACCACAAATGATCTGAGTATCAACATGTTGGTGCATAATGTCAGTAGTTCATAGTCTAGTGTCTGTAATCGAGTCTGTAATGTTTAATTATGTTTTGTATGTTTAAGCGAAGTTACTGACAAGTTCGCTTAACATGCGAACTTGTTAGTCAAGCGAAGTTATGGACAACTTCGCCTGAACATGCCAGGCGAAGTTGTCGTGTATTTATATACCTAACTTACGGCTTGGTTAGGTTAATCGTGAAGTTATTTGTTTCAGTAGTTCGAGTTCATTTGTAACGTGAGGACGAGAGTCTGTAACAGTGATATTACATCACGTGTTTGAGTTATAATATATAACGTGTGTTCGTTTCGTGTGTTCGTGTGATTCGTGTTCTATACTCGTAACGATCTACGCAGGGATTCCGCACCTGAGTTGATCGAGATATCTCGTGCGATCCATCCAGGGAACCTACAATTGGTATCAGAGCTTTTGCTCGATTGTGTGGTTCGGGATATTCACGCGGGTGTAGAAATCGTCCCGTTTCGACTATTCGCGGGACGTGTTTTCTGTGTTTTTGAGTCAATCTTACCTCCTACTATCGTATTCAAGCCTTTGCACCGTCAAAAACCTCGTAAAATCCAGATTTCAGATCTGCAAAAACGTCCGTGTTCATCAGGCGAAGTTGCCGTCAGGATTCGTAGGGTTTCGGCGAAGATATAAGGTTAAGCGAAGTTATCCACAACTTCGCCTACCTTCTCAAGTTCGCCTAACTCAGCGAAGTTCTCTCCAACTCCGCCTACCTCCTAAGTTCGCTTACCTTAAGCGAAGTTAATCATCTGCGAAGTTCTTCAGCGAAGTTAATCAGCGGCGAAGTTAAGGCTTAAGCGAAGTTATCCGTAACTTCGCCTACAGTACTTTTCAGAAAATTTTTAGTTTTTTTCGGGTTTCTTACTTTTCGGGAAAGATGTCGTCGATTAACATCTCTGAGTTAGTGAAGATGGAAGTTGAAGCAGGGTCAGCTACTAAGGCCCCAAGATTGCTGAAGGGAACCGATTTCGTTGCATGGAAGGATCGGTTCATACAATATGTCAAGTACCAGGATGCGAAGATGTGGGTATGCATCCAGGATGGTTATATTCCACCAGTTATGGAGTATGAAGGTCGTGATCAAATCAAAAAGTATAGCAAAATGGAAGAAGAAGAGAAAAAGATGTATGAGGCCGAGAGCAAGGCTCATGCTGCTATTACTATGGCTCTTCCACAAGAGATCCTTCATACGTTTAGAAAGTACACGTCAGCAAGAGAGCTTTGGGAAGCTCTTGAGAACAGATTTGAAGGGAATGTAGGAATCCGTGCTTCAAAGATAAAATTGCTCAAAACCCAGTTCTCAGTCTTCAAGTATTTGAAGAATGAATCTTTAGATGATGTTATCACTCGATATTACCATCTGATGACTGAATTGAGCAACTATTCAATTTCCTACCGAGAAGAAGAAATAGTTGAGAAGCTTCTAGATGCTCTCCCACCAAAATGGGAGATGTACACTGTGCTGATGAGGGAAGACAAAGACTTTCCCACATATGATCTAGAAACGGCAGTTAACAAGCTCCGAACCTTTGAGCTTAATATGGTCAGAAAGGAGACACCTATGGATCAGGTTCAAGATCCAGGTATGTATGGAGCTAAAGTCAACACTAGCTCAGGATCGAAGACTGAATCTGCTGCCTACTACTCGAAGGGAGAGTCGGGCGCAAACTCATCACATGAGGGTCATGTGTCAGTCAACACAAATGGTGATGTTTGCTATGTAGCAGGTGGATCGAGTGGTTCTCAACCCCAGGTAAGCAAGAGTAGTTGCTCTCCAAGTATTCCCAGCAACAACTACTCCAAGATGCCTATGAGTGTCAAGTCTGCTGAAGAGCAGTTTGGTCTCTATGCTTCTTTTATTGCTTCCTATGAGAACTACATTCAAGGGAAGGTTGTTGATCCAACTATGTTGGATGAAGACTATGACCAGATTGATGCTGATGATCTGGAGGAAATGGATCTGCAATGGCAGATGGCTATGATCGTAAGAAGAGTGAAGCGGTTTATGAGAAAGGCCGGGAGAAAGTTTGTCGGTGGAAAGTCAGGGTTTGACAAGACGAAGGTGAGATGCTACAATTGTCAGCAAAACGGTCACTTTGCAAAGGAATGCAGGAATGAGCGTGTGGAACGAAGTCAGGGCAGGTCTCCACAGCAAAGTGGGGGTTCTAAAGATTATAGTGCAATGATGTCCAGAGAAGATGGTGAATACAACTGGAACCTGCATTCTAAAGAAACTTTTGAGCAGGCAAATTTGGCGAAGGTTGAAACTGAAGAAAATGAGAAGGTTACCGGAGAAGAAAAAGCTCTTATGGCAGATGTTAATGACCAGCTCTCCGAGGTATGTTCTAAACCTACATGTTCTAAATGTGAAAACTTGTCTGAGCAATTAGCAACTATAACCGATCAGTATGTTAGGTTGGATGCTGAATTTAAAACCCTAAAAGAAGATCATCATTTTACAAAAGCAAGAGAAAATAGCTATAAAGTCAAAATAAAAGCTTGTGAAAAAGATGTTAAAAGTCTAAAAACAAAACTTGCTGAAAAAATTGAAGTGATTGATTTAAGCTATGAAGTTTTGGAAGAAAAAACCAAACTAATTGCTGATAGAGAAAAACAGATTGCTGATCACCAGGTAAAAGTGGTGGAACTGAATAGAAAACTAGAGCAGTTCAGAAATTCCTCTGCTATTCTTGATCACCTTGTTAGTGATCAAGGTTCCTCTGCTAAGAGAGGAGGAATCGGTTATCATGAGGTTCCACCACCTTATAATCACAATTACACTTTTAACCATAGTGTTCAGAAATCTGTTGACTTTGAGGTTGCTCAGACAGTACCAGTTAAAGTAACTTGTAAAGAACCAAATGTTAGTGGAGGCGAAACAAGTTCGCCTGTTTCAAGTGTTCAAATTTCTGATCCAAGTCCAGTCTCATCGGATTCGGATAAGTCATCCGAGTCTGGTAAGGCAAAAGAGGAGGTGGTATTACCCAATGGTGGAGAGAAAGATAAGACGAATAAAAAGAGTACTCCACTAAACCCGTACGTCCCACCATATGTGAGACGAACGGGCGGTAATAAAGCCTCGACATCTAAAACACCGGTTGATAAAAAGGTTGAGCATAGGTGTTGTTTTAGGTGTAATCAATTAGGACATCTTGTTGCAAATTGCCCTCTGAAGCAGCGATTCAGAGGTGTGAGGCCTACTAAAACTGAGAATAAGCCTAATAGTAATTATCATACTGCTAAAAATGAAAACCATTCAAAATTCAAAAATGTGACTAATTCAGGTTTTCATAGAAACAAATCTCAGTTTTACACTGCTAATAACCAAACCACAAGCTATAATTCTTTCAATTCACAAAGGTTTGGAAGGCCTCACAATCAATCTTCAAGGAGATATCCTAATAGGACTTACAGGAATTATCCAGAGACTAACTTTGGAAAGCCAAAGTTTGGGATGTATAGATCCAAGACCAATTGGTCTTGGGTCCCTAAATTCTAATCTTTTGCTTTATTGTGCAGGAACAGTTGAACAGGGCTGCCAACAATCTTTGGGTTGTGGATAGCGGCTGTTCCCGGCACATGACGGGTAACAAATACTTGTTATACGATTTGAAACCTGTTCAAGGAGGGAGAGTGAGCTTTGCCGGTGAAAGTGGAGGCAAGATTACAGGAATGGGAACGGTGTCGAACGGAAAGATGACATTGGAGAAAGTTAACTTTGTGGAAGAATTGAAGCACAATCTGTTGAGTGTGTCGCAGATCTGTGATAAGGAGTACACCGTTCATTTTACAAAGAATGAGGCGATTGTGTTGCAACCTGGTTTTCAGATACCATAGGAGTGGATTGTGATGAAGGCTCCACGTGAAAGAAATACGTATATTATGGATATGAGGTCGACTGAAATGGCCACGGACGAATCATGCCTTATGACAAAAGCGAGCGAATCGGAGTCCGAATTGTGGCATAGGAGAATGGGGCACATTCATCTTCGGAAGATGAACCACATTGTCAAGAATGGACTTGTGCTGGGTGTTCCCTTGAAGAGTTTCAATTTTGAAGATAAATGTATAGCTTGCAAGAAGGGAAAGCAGCACAAGAAATCTCATCTCACCAAGAAAGTCAATTCAATTGCCAGTACCCTAGAATTGCTTCACATGGATCTCTTCGGTCCTGTGAATGCAAAAAGTCTAGGAGATACTTCTTACTGCTTGGTGATCACTGATGATTACTCACGATATTCGTGGGTATATTTCCTGAAATCAAAAGATGAAACGGCTCAGATGGTGAAGAATTTGATTACCAAAGTTGAGAACGTTATGGATAAAAGGGTTAAGTTCATCAGGAGTGACAATGGAACGGAGTTCAAGAATTTTGAGATGGAGATCTTCTGCCTTCAGAAAGGGATTGAACACCAATACAGCGCTCCGTATACACCGCAACAGAATGGAGTGGCTGAAAGGAAGAATAGAACATTAATTGAAGGAGCCAGAACTATGCTGGCTGATTCAAAGCTTCCTGTGGTGTTCTGGGCTGAAGCTGTTGCTACAGCCTGCTATATCCTCAATAGAGTCTTGACGGTTAAACGACTTAATAAAACGTGTTATGAGCTTATGCATGGGAGGAAGCCCAACTTGAGTGGTCTTGAACCATTCGGGTCCCCTTGTTCGATTTTAAAGACAAATTCTAAATTTGGTGAAGTAGCCGATGAAGGAATCTTAGTCGGTTATGTTGTTGGGACACCCAACAGACGTGTCTTTAATACATCGACCAGCAAGGTTGAGGGGGTGTGTAACACCGATATCACAAGTTACCAACCGCCAAAACCAAGCAACGGACCTACTGAGTTTTTCGACTATGTTAAACTTTTTAAGTCTTTTAACATACCGTATTTGGATATTGCTGAAGAAGAAGAGAGAGTTGCTACGAAGATGATCCTTGATGAGGAAGAAAATCTATTGCAAAGACAGCTGATCGATAAATGTCAACCTTCCTCATCAAATGCTATCGATACCCCTGCTGCCTCGACAGAAGAAGAATTTTTCAATCCATTTCACTCTCAGCATGAAACAACCATTGACGAGCTCTCTTCTAACTTGGAAGACAATTTGCATGTCGGTTCTGTTCCGACCACGAGAATTCATAAAGATCACCCTTTGGAGAATGTGATTGGTGATGTGTCCTCCGGTGTACAAACAAGACGTAGCTTGAATGAGCACACCTGTGTTTACACAAGCATCAAGGAGACAGGCATAATCAACGAATGCTTGTACACCTGCTTTATCAGCCAGATTGAACCGAAGAATTATCAAATGGCTCTCAAGGACAGCTCGTGGGTCGAAGCTATGCAAGAAGAGTTGGCTCAATTCAAGAAAATGGAAGTTTGGACTTTGGTTGGAAAACCGAAGCATGTGCATGCGATAGGCACAAAATGGGTGTTTAAGTGCAAGAGAGATGAGAAAGGGATTATCATAAGAAACAAGGCGAGGCTAGTCGTTAAAGGTTTTAATCAACAAGAGGGGATTGATTATAATGAAGTGTTCGCTCCTGTGGCAAGATTGGAAGCCATTAGATTGTTTTTGGCGTTTGCTGCTTATAAGAAGATGAAGGTATTTCAGTTGGATGTGAAAAGTGCGTTTCTGAATGGGAAAGTTGATGAGGTAGTGTATGTTGAGCAACCTCCGGGTTTTCCTGACCCAGACTTTCCAGACCACGTGTACAAGTTAAGCAAGGCGTTGTATGGACTTCATCAGGCACCTCGTGCCTGGTACTCAACTTTATCAGATTACTTGCTTGAAAATGGGTTTGAAAGAGGGAAGATTGATAGCACGTTGTTCTTCAAGAGAGAAGGAAGCGACTTCCTGCTGGTGCAAGTCTACGTGGATGACATTATTTTTGCTGCATCAAAAGTCTCCATGTGTCAGGAGTTTGAGTCTGTCATGAAGAAAAAGTTTGAAATGAGTGCTATGGGTGAACTAACTTTCTTTTTAGGATTGCAGGTTGATCAGAAGAAGGATGGGATGTTCATTCATCAGACCAAGTATGTCCATGATGTGCTCAAACGCTTCAAGATGGAGGACAGCACTCCATTCGACACTCCAATCTGCGTCAATCACAAATTGGGTGCTGAGTCAGACGGTGATGCAGATGTGGACCCAACTCAATATCGGGCTATTATAGGTTCTTTAATGTACTTAACTGCTTCTAGGCCTGATATAATGTTTGCTGTTTGTCTTTGTGCACGCTTTCAGGCAAACCCAAAAGAATCTCATCTGAAGGGTGTGAAGAGGATACTGAGGTATCTCAAGGGCAAGCCGAAGCTGGGTTGTGGTACCCGAGAGGAGGAGACTTGGAGCTAGTCGCTTACACAGATTCTGATTATGGAGGGTGCAATCAGAGTCGGAAGTCAACAACTGGAGGATGTCAGTTTCTAGGTGACAGATTGGTGTCGTGGCAATGCAAGAAGCAGACTTCAGTCGCAATTTCAACATGTGAGGCAGAATACATGGCAGCATCCAACTGCTGCTCCCAGGTTCTGTGGATTCAACAACAGTTACGCGACTATGGTCTGAATTTCTTACTTACTCCTATTTGCATTGATAACACAGCTGCTATCTCAGTAACTAACAATCCCGTGAAGCACAGTAAAACTAAACATATTGACATACGTCATCATTTTATACGGGATTGTGCTGAGAAGAAACTGATTGTGCTTGAAAAGGTGGATACGCTTGATAATTTCGCTGATCTTTATACTAAAGCGTTTGACAAAACAAGATTTCAAAACCTTATTGAGCTGAATGGGATGATCAATCCCGAGTAACCATGCTTTTTATGTTCGTTTAAAAAAAAACGTCACTATCGCTTAGAATTATGTCGGTTGCCTCAGTTTGAAGGACATGTCTTAGGATATGTTTGGTCCTCATTTTCTACTTGTAGAATTTGAGGATAGCCATTAACCAGATGACTGAAAGTGACCGAGGCGGTCTATGATGAGTTTTCATTCTTTCGCTTAAAATTAGTCGATCATACTTAGTTAGAAGGACACATACTAGTATGTGGTCGGTCCAGCTGATCCATTGGATCTTCGGGATAGCCGTTTACCTGAAGACTTTGTTTTGGTCGGGGCGATTAATGTTAAAATTTTTTAAAGGGAAATGAAATTATTTTTCAAGTCTACTACTTCATAAGAAGTTCGTTTGCTATGTTTAACAGAAAATTGATCCAACCATGGAAAATGATAGATATACTGCTTTTGTGTGCTTAACTAGTGAAGTTATTAGGCTTAAAAGGCTTTAGAACAGTCATTGTATGTCATGGTAGCTTTTTATGGTGCGTAAATGTAGACGTGATACAAACTAAATCTACTCGATTTTACGTGGAAACTCCTTACGAGTTTTTGCATGTCTTCATATATATCTTTCCGAATGATAGGCAGAAAAGCGATTACCCAGTCATACACGAGCCCGTAAGTGTTCTGATTCCCGCAAAGATAGTGTGTGAAGAAACTGCAGTGATCCAGATTCGGGACTTGCAGTTGTTTACTACTCTGAAGTCTATGTAAATGTTTATCATAAAAAAAAAAAAAAATTAGGAGTTATTGAAACATTCTATAGCTGAAAATGTCAAGACTTCTCAATCATGGAGTAAGAAAGAGAACGGGAATCAGATGAAGAGTACTTACAAACTTAATCAGACACTATGGGTCGAAGTCAATTCGGGGTGACTTGGGAAAAGCCAAATACGCTTTGAGAATAGATAGGAGGCATCATAATCTCTGAGTTGTTGCCCACTTAAATTTTGAGGCATAATTGAACCTAACTTGTATCACAGAAATGATGAAAACCATCTTAAATTATTTACCTGCTTACAACCTGTCTCTTTATGTCATAATACAGCTAAACACGGATCTATGTGACAGTCACGTAATTAATATGATTCCTGTTCGGATCTTTTCTAAAACGTAGTAGTCCCTATCGAGACTGAAATTTGATCCCTTATACTTTAATTTTTAAAAGTTTTTTGTACTTAGGTAGTTTTATGATTTTGTATATGGTTACTTGGACTTGATCGTATCATTTAATTCTTAAAGGGAAGTTTTTAAAAGTTAATTGAAAAATGTTCAAATTATAAGGTTTGATTTTGTAAATATAGGCGAGGTTGTTAAACAGGCGAACTTGTGAATAACTTCGCCTAGGCGAAGTTAACCGTAACTTCGCCTGTGTAACTCCGCCCCTATATAAAGAATTCTTAAGGTCATTCGTTCTGTATTTTCAATATCAGCGAACTTATACTCTCCGTTTATTCAGCGAACTTATCGATCTTATCTTTCGATCTTCTTTGTTATCTTTCTTCGATTTCAATCAGTATTCAAGGTGTGTTTGGGTTCTTAAATATGATAATCGATGTTCATTGATGTTAATCTGAGGTCGTTTCGACCTGTTTCGTGACCTCGATCGATCGACCTTTATTACCGATTTTCATAACTTGTTTTTACGTGTTCATAATCATTCTGATCGTCTACATATCCTTAAAATCTTGTGTTTTAGAGTCCTCAATCGTCAATCTAACCAAAACATCAGAATTTCCGGATTTTAATCAACCTTACTGTCGCCGATTCAGATTCAGGCGAACTTAAGGTTTGGGCGATGTTATCCATAACTTCGCCTGAGGTTTAACTTCGCCTGAGGCGATGTTGTGGTGAGGCGAAGTTATCATTAACTTCGCCTGGACCTTTTTACTTATTAGTTATTAGACGAACTTAAAGATGAAGCGAAGTTGTTCCCAACTTCGCCCCAACTTTAACTTCGCCTATACAGATTTTATCACAACTTCGCTCATGGTAACAAGCGAACTTGTGTTATGCTTTAACGTTTATCTAACTTGATTCGTTTGTTGCAGATATGGCTGCAGTAGCAGGTGCTGGAGGTGCTGGAGGAGATGACGGAGATAATCAGAGGCAATTCTTCCCGGGTCACAATATGTTTATCACCTTAGACCCGGAAGCGAGTGGTGTGGAGGATTACCGCGAGATAATCACATTCCTCCTTCGCTCGAGGATATTCCACGCAATCACTACGACTCTGCCGATTTCCTTACCCAATATTGAGGATTTCTGGCAGACAGTGGAATACGATTGCCGCGTTGAGCCCCCGGTTATGCGAGCAACCGTCAACAATCAAGAAGTTCAGTTCTCGTCTGAACAAATTCGGGTGGCTTTACGTTTTGGAGAGGAGGCTAGGGATGACCCTACAGAGTTTGTTGCTCCGTTCCGCGATGGAGCATTTCTACGAATGGGCTATTCTGGTCCATTGGGCGATACACAACGGAGGAAGGGTTTCCTACTTGATCAGTGGCGCTTCCTCATGCACGTAATGATTGTCTGCATGTCTGGGAGGAAGGCGGGCACTGATGGTATGGGTGCGACCATGCAGTCAGCAATGACTGCTCTGACTTATAACAAACGTTATAGCTTTAGTCAGATGGTCTTTTACGAGATCGATAGACAGAGAAGAGCGATGGCCCGTGAGAGGTTCATCATGTATCCAAGATTCATTCAGATGATCTTGAATCATGTTGCTCCCACGTTGCCTCAACGACGTCCAATACGATACGTGGAGAGTGTGAGCAAACGTATCTTCGCTCAATGCCGAACATCCAGTGCGAGGAGCAAGCCTGAACTGCGTCCAAGGCATACTCCACTCTTTGGGTACTTAATAAACCCGGGGTATGTGCCAGCTCGTGGGGATGAGTTCAGAGACCCGGCACCACAACAGGCAGGAGCATCTCAAGCTATACCTACTGCTCCTGTTGTGTCACCAGAGGAGGAAGTGGACCTTGATGCAGAATTCGGAGTTCAAGGATTCTTCGATATGGATCGGGTGGATCCAGAGGAGAACGTTCAGATCCCAGTTGAACGTGTCTCGACTGTGCGTATTGCTAGAGCAGCTACGACGGTGGCTGACTCAGATCTTGATGATGTTATGGATGAGGCGAGAAGGATGTTGGTGACTCAAGAGAGGACGTTTGGAAAGAGAAAGAGGACAGCTGATGATAGTGAGTCAGAAGAAGAAGAGGATATTCACAAGTTGATTAGACGTTCAAGACGGGAAAGGACAGGTGCAGGTATGGGAGCTGGAGAGACTTCAAGAGTTGTACGTTTCGCTCCGCCCGCACTGTCAGGTATGTCGATTGTTCCTACATCACTACAGGTAACAAGTTTAAGCGCCGCGGATGTTCCCGTGGTGGCTACATCATCAGCTTTCGGCATTCCATCTACTACTTTCCAGAGGACGACTCCGGAGATTGTGTCTTTACCACCTCCAACGCTTACTCCTTCAGAGGTGGTTGCATAATTTGTAGAGTCCACAGTCGTTGCAACTGCAGGGTTGTCGGTCACGATACCACCTGCGGTTACGTCCACAGCTGCTTCTGATGTCCCGGTTTCATTCGAAATCCCTGCTGAGTATACTCAAGACACATCTCACATGAGGTTTGATTTCGATGCAACCCTCTCAGACTCGGAGAGAATAGCTGCACTTGAGCGGGTCGTGGCAGAACAATCAAGGGTGAATCTTGTCCAGACCCAGGCTATTCAACGCCTAGTAGCAGAAAATCAACTACAGTCGTCCCTGCTGGTTGAACATGGGAGAATTATAGATGCTATGAAGGAGTTCTTGGCATCTCAGGGGGAGACAGGCTGTAAAGGCGACGAGTTAAGGACAAAGAAGAGAAATGATAGAGACGATGATCCCAATGCATCGAAAGGTGCAGGTGGTGAGTTGCCAAGAACTACTCAAGCTCTTGGGACTTCCACAGCTCAGGGGGAGTCTGCAGGTGCGGCTGGCAGTTCTGGTGGTGATGAAGTGGTGTTGGTTGATGATGAAGAAATGGGAGATGATGAGATTGATGCTTTGAAAGAATTAGATGATGATATGTTTAGTGATGATGTGTTGTTTGATGATGATGTATTGCCAGTCGAAGAGATTGAAAAGATTGGTGCTCAGATTGTGATTGAAGAAGATGTTGAAGAAGGTGAAATAGAAGAAGAGAATGTGGAGCATGACATTCCAGGTGTGGAGAAAGCAGATATGGGTAATGAGACAGTAATCGATGAGACTGAATGGGAAGAGCAGCCTAGGTGGAAGGAAGGCTATGCTCAGTGGTTTGTCAAAACGAAGAAACCAGCGGTCCCTACAATGTTTAAGAAGAGTTACAATATTAAAGGCTATGCTGAAGCGAAGAAAGGGATTATTTGCTGGATCTATGATGAGCAGTTGAAGCTCTTTGTGATTAAACGGTATGACGGCGTTCAGTATTTTAAAAGAATGTTAAGGTCGTTGAATACACTGCCGGAATGTGAAGTGAAAGACTTAGCCAGATTGGGGTTAATCAATCGAAATGACGATAATATGGCTAGAGTCATTGAGAAAATTGTATGGAGAGAGAGTATAAAAGAGAAGGAGTTTGAGCTGTTGAAACCGCAGAAGGGAAAACTTGTTGAAGACAAGGATAGAGGTTTGAGAGCTGATGGAAAACCTTGGATGGTCATGAAGTATAAA
The DNA here is from genome assembly GCF_021521415.1 of Bidens hawaiensis. Taxonomy (NCBI): domain Eukaryota; kingdom Viridiplantae; phylum Streptophyta; class Magnoliopsida; order Asterales; family Asteraceae; genus Bidens; species Bidens hawaiensis. The sequence continues at coordinate 208,978 of NW_027505100.1, read as the reverse complement.
CCGATCCGGTGTTTGAAAGAAGTACCGATGAAGCTTATGCCCAAGGATGTGCTTAAAGACCTAAAGTGGTGGTATGTGGATTGTGAGACAGCAGAGGCAGTGATGGAAGACGAGGATGAACAAGAGCTCCTAAGAGTTTACGATCCGATGCATTTGGTAAACTTATTGCAAGCTGATCTGCAGGTGCTCAATGAGAAGAAAATCTTTTATATTCCTGCTTGGAAGGACGAAGCGAGGAAGTATCAAAGAGTTGTGTCAGTTTGTGTTAGAGAAGGAGTGCATGCGTGAAGATACAAGATTGAAGATTACAAGACAAGTGCTTAAAGATCAAGATATGAAGCTACTGCCAAGGGGGAGTCTGTTGGTGCATAATGTCAGTAGTTCATAGTCTAGTGTCTGTAATCGAGTCTGTAATGTTTAATTATGTTTTGTATGTTTAAGCGAAGTTACTGACAAGTTCGCTTAACAGGCGAACTTGTTAGTCAAGCGAAGTTATGGACAACTTCGCCTGAACATGCCAGGCGAAGTTGTCGTGTATTTATATACCTAGCTTACGGCTTGGTTAGGTTAATCGTGAAGTTGTTTGTTTCAGTAGTTCGAGTTCATTTGTAACGTGAGGACGAGAGTCTGTAACAGTGATATTACATCACGTGTTTGAGTTATAATATATAACGTGTGTTCGTTTCGTGTGTTCGTGTGATTCGTGTTCTATACTCGTAACGATCTACGCAGGGATTCCGCATCTGAGTTGATCGAGATATCTCGTGCGATCCGTCCAGAGAACCTACACAACACTTGCGAGCCAATCCATCCCAAGCACCACATCAAAACAGCCAAGCGGCATCAAGTACAATCGCACCGGAAATCTATACCCAGATAACTCGATGGAACAACCCCAAATAGCCCTAGACACGGAAACGGACTTTCCTACGGCGACCTCAACCTCAAACACATCGACTACGCGCTCGGGTGATTTATTCAACAAGGAACAGAAAATGTTTGACACAAAACTTCTACTGACCCGAATCAAATAAGACCCATGCCTGCAATTCATCAAGTAAAAAGGTACCTAGGATAACATTACACTACTACTTAGCTACACGATCAAACATACGATCCCGAAACAATGAGAAATTGTAACGTCAGAATATAAGAATAGATAAGGAGAAAGTACCTGAAACAACATCCGCATCATCCTTCGCCTCTCTCTTGGAGATGTTGAAGGCCCTCGCCCTGGCCTTCGGCTTCTCTTCCACCTTCCCCCTCGAGGAAGTCCCCTGACCGGACCCCCCGCCCTGGTAGTAGGATAGTTCGATGCCAAGTGGCCGGCACCCTTACCGCGGAAACAAGTCAACGTCGGACACTCGAAATGGGAGTGTCCAACCTTATCACATCAGAAACAAGAACCAGACCCACTCTTACATTCCCCCTTGTGCGGTCTCCCGTACTTCTTGCAATTTCCAAACGCCGCATCCCTCTTCACATCCGCAGTCTCAGTCTTTATCCTCTTCTCAAACGAATTAAAATTTCTTCCCCCGGGCCGCTTACCGTACGAATTTGTGCTCCACGTCTTCCTAGTCTCGGTCGGTGGTAACTTCTCACTTTGATCATACAATGTACCTGCTAGGGTAACCACCGAGTGAAAAGATTTCATGTCGGTGGTCACCACACCCCTACGAATATTTGCCGGAAGCCCCTTCACATACTTTTTTATCCTCTTGGCTTCGGGAGTAACCAAATCGGGACATAAACGGGCCATCTGGTTAAACTTTGTGGTATGCTCCCGATGCATTAAACTACCCGCCTCCAAGGTCAAGAATTCCTGTTCCATCTTATCCAATTCATGCGGAGGATAAAACTGATCAAGAACCAATTTCTTCAGCTCATCCCATGTCATCCTTCTAATCGAACGATCACCCATGGCCTGTACCAGATTATCCCACCAACATAGTGCCTCGGAACGAAACGAGGCAGTAGCATAGGTCACCATGTCATCCCTCTTGCACTTACTAACTCTAAGAACGGCCTCCATCTCCCTCACCCACTGTGCTGCCAACGCGTCCTTAGTACCATCGAAAGAAAGAGGATCACATTTCTTAAAGTCACCGTACGAACAACCCCGGGTAGACACACTAATAGTCCACACATCATCCTCATCCCCACTCGGCACATACACCTCCTCTTCCTCATCGATTTGCACCTCCTTACTCTTCCTTCCCTTATCCGAACTCTTACCAACCAATGACTCCTCCATGGCCCTAACGGCCTCCTCAACGATCTCAGGAATGGCGCTATGAAGCACCTGGTAAACCTCATCCGCGATTGTCGCGCGCATAGCAGGATCTAAGGCGGGGCTATCCCCCTCCTCATGAATCGGGGCTTCCTGCTGGGAAGTAGGGATCTCATACACAGTTTCAGCACGTGGCTTACGACCACGACCACGAACACTAAGACCACCTCTCTTAGCTGCTCGAGTATTAACCATGACTTATCCCTACAAAGACAGAATTTTAACACGGTCAAGTACAAGTCGCAATTAGAACATGTAAGGTAAGGGTAAACTGCTAATGACGTTGATCAAGTGTAATTAGTCGTTTACTTTACCCGCCCTTCCTAATCACCCCTGCCACTAACCCCATTAGCATTCTATCTAACACTTAACAATTAATCACATACTGGAAACTTTAAAATTTAAAGTTACCTCTTGGCGTGCAGCTACTCACGGTGGGCATACAAGTTTTTCTCTTACAGTTCGAGTCCAAGCATTCGGGGATGCTCGGATCCCTCGAACCGTGGCTCTGATACCAACTTGTAAGACCTCGAATCCCGGGAGTCCTACAGTTGGTACTCATCCATAATACTTATAAAAATACTTAAACTTGAAAACAGTTCATTTCAATTAAACAACCAATTCAGAGTATAATTCAGCGGAAAACCATAATTAATAAAATAAGTTCCCAAAACCCGAGAATTATGCCCAAAACCAATTTAAATATATTTGGTAAAACTTTTTAAAAGAAATGTTTAATATTGAAATCTTCCATCCCCGTATGCCCTTCACCGTTCAAGTAGCTTCGTGCACGTCCAAGCGATAAGGCATCCTCCTCCTAACCGGAAACTCACACTAACATGCACACAAAGTCAGCTTGAGCTGAGTGAGTTCAAGTTTAAATAAATAACATTAATAATAATAATAATAATCATAATAATCATTCCAAAGATTTTAAAATATAAAAGAGATACATCAGTTAAGCCATCATCCTCAATAAATAATCATATATATATATATATATATAAAAGAACCAAGTAATAACATCAGGGTCGAGCAAACGTACAACCCAAACACGTAACATCTCATCCAACGTATGCAAACACAAAGTAGGCATACATAACATCCGTAGTCGATAACGACTACTAACATCGCCAAAGATTGGCCACACAAAAATACATACATACATACGATAATATCATCTCAAGGCCTACCCTATACAAGTAAGCCCGTCCAAAATAATTTTAAACAATTCATCAAGCAAAATCGCTTAGGTGTGCATGCTAGCCCAAAATCTTAAAAGAGTAAAAAGGGGGCATCATGAACTCACCTGACAGAAGACACATATTCACCACGAGCTAGGTAATCCCTAAGTAATCCCAAAACTAAAACACCTGTCGGTTTACATACAAACATTACAATCAACATCGAAAGGACTCGTTTATCCTACGAGACGTTCTAACATGGTTCGAGTTACCTAAAGCCTGGATCTCATCAAACTCAATCATAACAGCCCCCGGGGCCTTACATTCACCAACACGGCCCTAAGATACTTTCGAGAATAAAGAATTCCCAATTTACCCCCCCCCCCCCCGGAAGCACTAAGTGACACTAACACGCGCGTTTAAGAGTCGTTTAGTCCGTTAACATCCAACTCAGCCCCGTGTGGACCCAATATGATAAAATCACAGCCAACAGGTCCATTCGACGCTACATGAGTCAAATGGGTCGGTAACTCGCAAGTACAACGCACCAACTATTCAATAAACGCAATTGCGCGTTGTACTAACCCGTTTGAGTAACCGACAACCAATTCAGCCCCATAACTTGTAAAAACGATTTTTCAACAGCCCGTACATCAAACCAAGTTCCTCCGAGCTGAATTGGTCGTTAATCACTTCAACCCTCGCGTTAAACGCATCAAACTACAATTCAAGTCAACCTAACACTAACAATCAAACTACAAATAGTTGACCAATCTAACGAACACCAATGAACATGATTTTTAAGTATTTTATACTAGACATACGCCTGAGTGTGACGTACAGATTGCTCAAACACACGTGACACTATTAGGTGATCATAATAACATTATTTCATTTAAATCTTCATGTAACACAAGTTTATCAAATAATACATATTTTAACAAATAAATAAACAAAATGATAAGTTTTCTTTGAATATCCTATAAGCATGCTATGTGTCTTCTAACTTTCATCCTCGTATCTCTACACCTGTAACATATGTATAAAATCAAGCCAGCTACGAACATAGCTGGTAAGATTCCCACAGGTTGATATAATACGTAAAAATCATACAATTCTATGAAACTTGTGAAATGAGCACATAAGGATTCTTTTACACTCGATGCAATGGACCAGAGTGCAAAGAACAAACGAATGCCCTTTCTAGTTGGGGCTACCGATGTACTCGGATATGAGGTCCCTTTCCCACTCGATACAAATGGACCTAAGTGCAAAGGGGGAGTATGATCATACTTATTACGGTAGCCACTAAGCAAGTAATTCTGAGCATGTAATCAAGTAAACACACAAGTCCATATAGTGAATTGTAGTTTGCAATCGAAATCATAAATACTTGAAGTTTCGTAGGATACATATGCTACCCCAAAATATGAAAACGTTTAGAAAGGGGGAGTGAGAAACTCACCTTATGAGTTGGTAAGAATTTGATAATCGAAAGCGTTGAAAACGGCGTAAGAACCGAATGCGTCACAAATGTCGACTTGAAAGATCCACACTAGCTAGGATAAATAATATGAAACTTTAATCAACAATCTAACAGGATTATATATTGATAAGTTATGTTGAGAGTTAGTTAATATTTTATTAATTTTATAGCTTTCGATTAATATTTATGTTTTAACGGCAACTTAGTGATTATTACGATGTAATTATTTTAAATGTCAAGGGTATGAGGCTTGCACGTTCGAAAAACTTAGCTAAGGTTTATAAGTCGAAATTAGAATTAATGGTTTAACAAAAATGATTTTTAACGAATTAAAGTTTACGTTTAAGATTAATGAACGATTTTTAATTACGGTTTATGAAAACGAAAAAATTTGTTTTGAAGTGTAAAATGGTGAAATATATTTTATATTTAATTTATATAATTTTTATTTAATTTAAAATGATTTTTATGATTTTAATATGATTTTTAATTGATTTAAAAGATTTAAATAATAATAAATTATATTAAAAAGGTTATCTAAAAAAATAAAGGGTTGACCCGGGTTTCAAAGCCGGATCTAAGAGTTATAATATCAAAGAGGTAACCAGTTGGACTAGATGTGCACTAGTAAAAACAAAAAAAGACTGCGTCACCGGGGTTTCGAACCCAGGTCTAGTGCGTAGCAACACCAATGCTTAACCACATGAACCAAAGGGATGCTTATTTTATTCTTGGAAAATAATTATATATAACAACAATTAGAAAGTCATGTTCTTCATTGAAACCCTAGGGTTTCAATTGGAAGAACTGGTCCATTAACGAAGCAATAACCATAGGAGTTTTGTTAATCGTATTTATATCGCTATTATTCACAAATTAATTACCTGAAAGCGACCTTATATCGACGGAAAAGGGACTCATCGGAAAACCAGAAACTTGAACTTTAATCGGACGATTTAGAGAGGTTTGGGAGAGATTGAAAGGTATGAACGAGTTGTGATGAATGGGTATAGTCCTATTTATAGGTGAATTGCAACGGAGATGGTCAATTCACGTTTAATATTAAGGCCGAAGATTACTCTGGGATTTACGGACTAATTAGAAGGAAAAATACGTTATTATGGATAGTTACAGTTAGATGTTAAGTCCTAAAGCCCTTACAAGGAAATAATAGATTTAATATACGCGTTTTGGACATTAAATGGGACTGCCAGAATTTATTCCGGTCGCCGGAATCACGGGATCAGTAAAACGGGAAGAAGGTGGCTGGGGGGTTATTATGCTTAAATTATTATGTTTTAAGTCATTTTATATTTTCAGCCCCTACACTTTTAAAGTTCTTATAATATCATAATTAGTATATTTACAATTTAAACATCGAACATTAATATTGTTTTATGATCAAGAATTAAAGTATGATTTACAAAGTGGATCTCGAACTTTGAATCTTGCTATACGCATAGTTTTAAGCTTAATGAAGCTAAACCTTTGAAACGTTAAATCCCGAAGTTCAACACTAATAAAAAAAGTATAAAAATGAACGATCGATAAACTTAAACCTTCGTAAAAATTATATTAGTGATGAACGTTGAACACAAATACATTGAGACGTAAGCACGAGTTAGTTTAATGAAGATGAATACAAATCTAAAATAAAAATAACGAATACGAGCAATGATATATATATATATATAATAAACAAAGTCGAAAATTTTAAAATGGGTCGGGTTTTGGTTTGAAAAGTAACGAATGTTACAAGATTTACAACTTTTAGAAATTTCGACCCGAAATTAAAATAAAAATAAAATTTTAAAAGAAACAACTTATACAAGGAGTTATTAAAAGTTTTAGCAACTTTATATATATATATATATATATATAATTAAATAAAAAACAATAACGTCAAACTTTGAATGGCATGAAAGACGCCACAAATGGAAAATATGACAAGGACACTTATATATAGGATGTACCAGTGGCGTACCCACCATGCCCTTATCATACTACATTTGTCCCGTCTTTCAAAATGATTCCAGGTTTCGAGTTATTGCACACAACCAGACTTATTATGTCTTCCATGCGAGGACTTGAATAATTACATGTCAACCCATGATTACCTTTATCGTTGGATGGTCCACATAATTTGTCCCATTGTGTGGGTTTAAAATATAATAAGTCCTTATTCCTCAAACGTCTTTCCTGACGGTCAAGAATAGCAATCGGTTGTTCGACGTAGTTCAGCTTACTATCGAGTTCAATATCATCGAGAGGCACATGGACCTCTTCATCCGCTAAGCATTTCCTCAGATGGGACACGTGAAAAGTAGGATGAACCCCCGCGAGCTCCTCGGGCAATTCCAGCCTATATGCTACCTCACCGACTTGGGCCAATATACGGAACAGACCAATAAACCTTTGACTGAGCTTCCCCCTCTTACGAAAATGAATAATGCCTTTCCAAGGAGAAACTTTCAACATAACCTGATCTCCAGCCTCGAACATAATAGGTCTTTGCCTTTTATCCGCGTAAGACTTTTGTCAGCCCTGGGCGGCCTCCATAAACGGCTAAATTTTATCGAGCTTCTCAGTCTTAGCCTCAACTACCTCCAACTACCCAACTGTTTCTGTCCAATGGAACCCCAACAGACTGGAGTCCTACACCTCCTACCATATAGCATCTCAAACGGTGGCATCCCAATCGTGGCGTGATAACTGTTATTATACGAGAACTCTACCAACGGTAAGTGACGATCCCAACTACCACCAAAGTCGATAACACAAACCGGCAACATATCCTCGAGAGTCTGAATGGTCCTCTCGGACTGACCATCCGTCTGCGGGTGATAGGCAGTACTGATAAGGAGTTTGATACCCATCTCCTCGTGAAACCTTTTCCAAAACATGGAGGTGAAACGCGTATCCCTATCCGAAACAATAGATACCGGCACCCAGTGCCTAGAAACGATCTCACGAATAAACACATCGGCCAACTGCTCGGAATTAAAAGTCTCTCGGATCGGCAAGAAATGTGCGCTCTTGGTCAACCTATCGACAATTACCCAAATGGTGTCATAACTACCCTTAGGTGTATGAGGCAAATTAGTCACAAAATCCATAGTAAGATGCTCCCACTTCCACTCAGGTAATTCTAAAGGTTGAAGCTTCCCGAACGGCTTTTGATGCTCGACCTTAACTTGTAGACACGTCAAACACTTACTCACATATTGAGCCACCTCAAACTTCATCGCAGGCCACCAATAATTCTTCTTCAGGTCTTGGTACATCTTGGTCGCGCCCGGGTGAATAGAATAGCGCGACTTGTGCGCCTCATCTAAAATTTTACCTCTGAAACCTCCATACCTCGGTACCCATAAACACCCATCGTTATACTTCACTCCATCACCGACGTCTTCCAACAACTTTTTCTGACCCCAAACACGTTCTGACATAATCCATTCCACCTGCAAGGCCTCATTTTGAACGCTGGATATTTGCTTCAAAATATCGGGTTTAAGGATAAGTTGGTAAGATTTTACACGAATCGGCTTCGGTCTCTCCTTCCGGCTCAACGCGTCAGCCACCACGTTAGCCTTACTTGGTGGTACATAATCTCCAAATCATAATCCTTAATCAACTCCAACCATCGACGCTGGCGCATATTCACTTCCTTTTGTTCGAAGAAATACTTTAAACTCTTATGATCGGTATAGATAACGCAGGGAACACCGTACAAATAATGTCGCCACAACTTAAGCGCAAACACAACGGCCGCAAGCTCCAAATCGTGAGTAGGATAATTCGCCTCGTGAGGCTTCAACTGCCGTGAGGCATAAGCGATGACTCGACCTCGCTGCATCAAAACACACCCAAGCCCCTGATAAGAGGCATCAGAATACACTACCAAATCATCGGTGCCATCAGGTAAAGCTAAAATCGGGGCATGCGTCAATCTGTTCTTCAACTCGAGAAAAGCCTCCTCCTGTTCCGTACCCCAAACAAACTTAACACTCTTCTTAGTCAACTTGGTCAGTGAAGAAGCAATTTTCGAAAAATCGGGAAAAAAGCGGCGGTAATACCCCGCCAAACCCAGAAAACTACGGATTTCAGATGGAGACTAAGGAGACTCCCATTCATTCACGGCTTCCACCTTTGCAGGGTCAACCAGAATACCACTCGGGTTAATAACATGACCCAAGAATTGAACCTCACGCAACCAGAAGGAACACTTAGAAAATTTCGCATACAGTTTGTTCTTCCGCAGAGCTTCCAACACTTCCCTGAGATGAACGGCGGATCGGATTCACTTTTAGAGTACACAAGAACGTCGTCGATGAACACAATAACCAAACGATCGAGCATTGGCCTACACACCCGGTTCATAAGATCCATGAACGCAGCCGGTGCGTTGGTCAAACCGAAAGACATCACGAGAAATTCATAGTGCCCATAACAAGTGCGGAAAGCAGTCTTAGGAATATCTTCCTCCCGAATCTTCAACTGATGATACCCGGACCTAAGGTCGATCTTCGAGAACCAACTAGCTCCTTGGAGCTGATCAAATAAATCATCGATCCTCGGGAGCGGGTACCGATTTTTAACGGTGAGCTTATTCAACTCACGGTAGTCAATGCACATCCGCATGCTACCGTCATTCTTCTTAGCGAACAAGACCGGGGCACCCCAAGGCGAGATGCTCGGTCGAATAAAGCCCTTATCGAGCAAGTCTTCCAACTGAGCCATAAGTTCCTTCATTTCATTCGGCGCTAGGCTGTAGGGAGCTCGGACAACGGGTTTGGCGCCTGGTACAAGGTCTATCTGGAACTCGACCTCGCGATCCGGGGGCACATCTGACAAATTATCTGGAAATATATCCGGGAAATCCCGAACAATAGGAACATCACCGACGGTAGCCACCTCGGTATTCACATTCATAGCATACGCCAGATACGCCCCGCACCCCCGCTGCATCAACTTTCTCGCCTTAAGCATGGATATAATATGTGGCGTCGCAACATTACGATCACCAAAGACCGTAATTTGAGTCCCATCCGGGGCCTTTATACGAACGAGTTTCTGACCACAAATGATCTGAGCATCAGCATTCGCGAGCCAATCCATTCCGAGCACCACATCGAAACAGCCAAGCGGCATCAAATACAACCGCACCGGAAATCTATACCCTGACAACTCGATGGAACCACCCTGAATAGCCCTAGACACGGACACGGATTTTCCTACGGCGACCTCAACCTCAAACACATCGACTACGCGCTCGGGTGATTTATTCAACGAGGAACAGAAAGCGGTAGACACAAAACTTCTACTGGCGCCCGAATCAAATAAGACTGACGCCTGTAATTCATCAAGTAGAAATGTATCTGGGATAACATCACGCTCCTACTTAGCTAAACAGTTGCTCATACATTCTTGAAGGAGCGAGGAATTTAAGCGGTCAAGTACCAAGGAACCTAGAGTGACAGTATGCTACGCCTCAGCTAAACAATGATGCGCAAAGCGTTCAAGAGGATGGGAAACGAATAGGAGAATTTAGGGAATAAGATAAACTTTAACGCTAACGACTCGAGAGTTAGCCAAATCCTATCCCTACAAAGACGGAACCCTAACATAGTCAGACACAAGCGGTATTTAAAACATGGAAGGTAAGGGTAAACTGCTAATAACGTTGATCAAGTGTTATTAGTCGTTTACTTCACCGGCCCGTTCTAAGCACCCCCTGCCCCTAATCACATTAGCATTCTATCTAACACTTAAACAATTAATCACATACTGGAAACTTTAAAATTCAAAGGAATGACTAAACAATTTAAAGTTACCTCTTGGTGTGCAGCTACTCGCGGTGGGCATACTAGTCTCTTTTCTTACAGTACGAGTCCAAGCATTCGAGGGTGCTCGGATCCCTCGAACCATGGCTTTGATACCAACTTGTAAGGCCCCGAACCCCGGGAACCCCACAGTTGGTAATCGTTCAAAACACTCGTAAAAATAATTAAACTTAAAAACAATTCTTTTCATTAAAATAAGCATCACAGAGTATAATTTGGCGGAAAACGTAAATAAGTAATGAGTTCCCAAAACCCGGAAATTTTGTCCAAAATCAACATAATTATCTTTAAAAAAAAACTTTTAAAAATAAATGTTTAATAATAAAATCTTCAATTCCCGTATGCCCTTCACCGTCCAAGTAGATTCGTGCACGTCCAAGCGATAAGGTATCATCTTCCTAACCTGAAACTCACACTAACATGCACACAAAGTCAGCTTAAGCTGAGTGAGTTCAAGTTTTAAATAAATAACAAAAGTCTTAATAATCATTCCAACGGTTTTAAAACGGTAAACGGAAATACATCGGTTAGGTCACCACATTCAATAAATAGTCATCCTTACGTATGAGCATCTCTATACGTGCATTCCTATATATATCAATATATATATATATATATAACATTCAATAATAACATTCAGGGCCGAGAAAACGTACAACCCAAACACGTAACATTCAGCGCATGCAAACGCAAAGTAGGCATACGCAACATTCAGTAGTCGAGACGACTACAACATTCGCCAAATATTGGCCATAACATTCAGGGCTGAGAAAACGTACAACCCAAACACGTAACATTCAGCGAATGCAAACACAAAGTAGGCATACGCAACATTCAGTAGTCGAGACGACTACAACATTCGCCAAATATTGGCCATAACATTCAGGGCCGAGAAAACGTACAACCCAAACACGTAACATTCAGCGCATGCAAACATAAAAGTAGGCATACGCAACATTCAGTAGTCGAAACGACTACAACATTCGCCAAATAGAGGCCAAACAATAATTTTTATATATATGTATATTTGTTAACATTCTAAGGCCTACCTATTCCAGCAAGCCTATATAAAATCGTTTAAAACATTTAATCCAGTAGGAAAACACTTAGGTGTGCATGCTAGCCCAAAAGTTAAAAGAGTTAAAAGGGGGCATCATGAATTCACCTGAAATCGATCGAACACCTGCAACGAGCTAGGAAACCCCTAAGTGCACACTCACAAGTAAGGGCCTGTAAATAGTACACAACGCGTTACTAAACTAGACCGTAAGAACACTCTTGCCTAATGGGTCGTTCAAGCCCAACACTTTGGCCCAAGGCCCAACACTTGGCCCAAGGCCCAACCCATACCCAATTACTTTACCTCAGCCCCAAAAACCTTTCAACTAACCAAATCCACCGGTTAAGCCTAAAACGAACATATCGATCAATAACAAGTAGGACCTGCAAATTTTAGCATGCGAAGATGCATTTAATTACATAGGATAACCTTTGAAATAAATTATTAAATTTTTACCAGACTTTAATAAATTTCTTAAGTTTATAAAAATATTTTTATTATATTTTTCTATTGGACACAAAAATTGTAAAAATTCCTCCAACACAGCAAGGTACGTGCAGCTATTTCAGTGCGCAACAAAATGGTTTTATTTTTATAAAATTCATTACCGAACCAAATTAAACGATTCCAATTGGGTTTGGTTCCGAACTCAAAATACTAACTTCCAGAAGTGGAATCAACCAATTTGGACCTGTCGAAAAAAGGGTATGACGTCGGGATGACAGACCAGAATCCGTCATCCCGCATCAGCTTTGATACTCGATTTTATAAATTCATAAAAACCATTTAAATCTCGTCCAAAAATTACGTATTATACCTTTCTGGAAACTAGACTCAAAGTAGAACATCATGGAAAGAAGAATCGATCAAAAAAAATGGATTAACATCGCGTTACAGCCCCTACAATAAACGTATACGAATCTGTCAGCAAACTGTTATCATCAAAACTCAATCTTAATGACCAATAAGCGCGTTAATATGATCAATTAAGGTGTAAAAGACATGGGGAATCATAAAACCGACATTGGATTGAAGTTTTCACGGCTGAAACTTGACGGGGCAGAAGAAAAACGAGCAGGGGGGGTCTTAGCTACGATCGGCTGCTAAAATAGGGTTTAGGGTTTTTTGTTTAGTGTTATATTATAAAACATTTTCATTCTAGCCCCCGGAATTTAATTATGATGCAACTTGGAAGAAATGTTAAGCGATTAGACGTACCGGGATGACGTAAAGGATTCCGAGACGCGTCGGATAAATCCCGAGAATTATACATACTCTACAAGCTTTAATTCCTAAAACCGGAATTGACAGGTGTTACACTTCGCGAACTCTCCAGTTAAGCAACCAGGTCCGACATCTGATTGGATATATGCGCATTGCTTATCCTTACGTTTTAATAACCTTGGTGTCAAAAGTTTGGGAAACAAGCACGTCCCCATTACAATTACTACAAACCCGCCACATAGAACCGTCTTTAAGAAGATGAAACACTGAATTTTGAAATTGCTTAAAATTGCTTTTGAGAAAACTTGTTTTAGGCCTAAGCCTTGGACATGTGTGTCTACTTGTGTTCATGAGTCGTTAATGAAATCAGCAGTACAGTAATACAATAATAGTAAGTGATTTTAAACAATCAAGTAGAGGCTCACATAATTCAATCATGCAACCTAGACATTTAACGAATAACCTATAGCTACCTAGAACACTACGTCTAATGTCTTATAGCCACGGCTCTGATACCAATCTATAACACCCCGGCTAAAGCGGAAAAGGCTGAGTGTGACGTACAGATTGCTCAAACACACGTGACACTATTAGGTGACCATAATAACATTATTTCATTTAAATCTTCATGTAACACAAGTTTATCAAATAATACATATTTTAACAAATAAATAAACAAAATGATAAGTTTTCTTTGAATATCCTATAAGCATGCTATGTGTCTTCTAACTTTCATCCTCGTATCTCTACACCTGTAACATATGTATAAAATAAAGTCAGCTACGAACAAAGCTGGTGAGATTCCAACAATTTGATATAATACGTAAAAATCATACAATTCCATAAAACTTGTGAAAAGAGCACATAAGGGTTCTTTTAAACTCGATGCAATGGACCTGAGTGAAAAGAACAAACGAAGGTCCTTTCCAGTTGGGGCTACCCACGTACTCGGATATGAGGTCCCTTTTCCACTCGATACAAATGGACCTGAGTGCAAAAGGGGAGTATGATCATACTTATTGAGGTAGCCACTAAGTAAGTAATCAAGTAAACACACAAGTCCATATAGTGAATTGTAGTTTGTAATCGAAATCATAAATACTTGAAGTTTCGTAGGATACATATGCTACCCCAAAATATGAAAACGTTTAAAAAGTGGTTGTGAGAAACTACCTTATGAGTTGGTAAGAATTTGATAATCGAAAGCGTTGAAAACGGCGTAAGAAACGAATGCATCACAAATGTCGACTTGAAAGATCCGCACTAGCTAGGATAAAAAATACGAGACTTTAATCGAGAATCTAACGGGATTATATATTGATAAGTTATGTTGAGAGTTAGTTATTATTTTATTAATTTTATAGCTTTCGATTAATATTTATGTTTTAACGGCAACTTGGTGATTATTACGATGCAATTATTTTAAATGTCAAGGGTATGAGGCTTGCACGTTTGAAAAACTTAGCTAAGGTTTATAAGTCGAAATTAGAATTAATGGTTTAACAAAAATGATTTTTAACGAATTAAAGTTTACGTTTAAGATTAATGAACGATTTTTAATTACGGTTTATGAAAACAAAAAAATTTGTTTTGAAGTGTAAAATGGTAAAATATATTTTATATTTAATTTATATAATTTTTATTTAATTTAAAATAATTTTTATGATTTTAATGTGATTTTTAATTGATTTAAAAGATTTAAATAATAATAAATTATATTAAAAAGGTTATCTAAAAAAATAGTATTTACATTTGCAACTTAGTATTCTCATTTGCAAATTAGTTTTCCTATTTGCAACTTAGTGTTAACATTTGTAAATTCGTATTCTGATTTGCAAATTAGTTTTTCCTTTTGAAAATTAATATTCCCATTTGCAACTTAGTATTCCCATCGGGGGCAAACCCACTAATGTTGTACAAGGCTTTACCGATATGACATTTGAGACAAAATCAGGTACACCTTACTACGTATTTACCGATTAAACAATTAACCGCTTATTACGTATTGAACAAACGAATAACCAAACGAATCTGGTTTATGAACCAGATATACCGAGGGGCCATCTATAAGTGATATACGTTTAATATAAGCTAACATATTGGTATTATGGCCTTAATACGATAGCAAACCAGTTAAACGAAAATAGGCTCGTTTAACTACCCGCTATGAACTTAAATGCGAAAGACAGTTACGAAACAAGCATTGCATGATCCGTTAAGCCGAAAAAGACTTACAAAACACTTATTTGGGATGTTTTAAGTGATCTATGAAAATATTTTTGATTTTACAAACAAATAATATATTTTTCTAAGTTTACAAGAAATTAGCCGAAAAACACTTGTTTTCACGCTATTTGTCGTACGCGGTATATATATTTCGCACCCAAAAACAAACCCGAAATAAATTTGGACTCGGGATTTCACATCCGGGAATGCAAAACAAGGTAATAGACCAAAATTGGGCCAAGGGGAGGCAAAGAAACTTGCGGCCGCCACCCCCCCCCCCATAATATTATTATTTTGTTACTTTAAAACTAAGCTAACAAGATATTTTCATTCAAAATTCCAGTGAAGTTCTTCACACAACAACCAAAACCCTAAGGTATCACATCTAATTTGATCAATTTTGTGCATATTTAAGCATGTTCAATTTCATATAAACATAGTTTGATTACCAAAAATCACTTCTAACGATGTAAAAACTCTAAAAGTTGTTCAAAAACATGGTTTGATAATACACATAGCTAGGAACCTGGTGTGATAGTTTTTTTGGCCACAAACATGGATTAAGGGGTTTAAATCGCGTTTTTACAGTTCAAAAGTTCGGTTTAAAGCCCTAACCGAAACCCTAAGTTTCAAGGCTTTTATGTTGATGATACATGATTTGTTTGTTATATAGGACCTGTACCCACCTTACTTAGAAGCACACGAACTTAGAATTTGGAATAAGAGAGCAAAAACGAACGAAAACCACTAAGGTAATGCCGCATTGCTCGTTTATGAGCTGTTTAGGGTTAGATTGTGATGTGCATTTTGTTAGCTTGTGAACTTTTTCAGGGACATCAGGGACCATATGAATTAGTCCCTTTTCAAATTTGGTAATTTTTCAACCATTCGAGAATATTTGGCGAATTTATTACCAATTAGGGACGTTTATTTGGGAAAAATACTTAAAAAATTATGAAATTTTGTGTGGAACTCACATTTGGTATAATATGTTCTCATATGAACTTTTTTGGTCATTTGGAAAACCCTAGCTATGTTTTGTGGATTCGCGTTTATTCGAGTTTTCACCGTCGTTATTGGTTCGAAAAGATAACTTGGCAACTTTGTTAAATTTTGAAAATTTTACAGGTTGTTTTGTAAAATATTTGGATCACTCAGGAATTTTTTGGATTTTTCGGAAATCTTTGGTATAAAAGGACGATTTTGGGGCCAAATATAGCATATAAAATGAATTTTAATAAATTAATAAACTAGTAAATAATTCCATAAATATTTTTATAAAAATCTAAATATTTTAATTGATAAGTGTTTAAATTTTCATGATTTAATGATAAAAAATAATTAATTGTTCTAAATTAAATATTAAACAAATTCAATTCTGATAAAAACCAACGAGTTCGTGATTAACGAATCTGTTGGAATATCAAAACATCAAGAGTGATCAAAAATCATATTTTTGGATTAATTAAGTAAAACCAAACTTTTTGGGAGAAATCCGGACAATTTGGATAAATTGTGCGCGTTTTTGTCCAAACCAAACTAAATAAACAGAAATGAACCCCGTAGTGAATCCATACCCCTAAATTGTGATCTTTCTTTATAACTTAATCATTTTATCAACCAACACATTTACCTAAGTTTACATACTCATACCTGTTTTCTAAATGCATAAACGATCAACTTGTTCCAGTTGGTGAAACAGGGAAACTGAGCCAAGTCCCGTTTTAAGTATTAGCCATTGAGCAACATCACAATCTAAGTCTATTGACACTTTCTGGGTGTAACAACTATACCCAGACTAGCTTACAGCCCAGTTTAGTATAAAGACTCTAATAATATTAAAATATTAATATTATTATAATATTGAATATAGGATCTGAGTGCTAGCAAACCATTCGAACCGCTATCCACTATTGTGCTGAATACCAATCAAACGTGAGTTTCATGACCCCTCTCTTTAAGCAGTTTTACAAACTTTTGGGATGAAAACATCTTTGATTACATATACATATGTGAAACGTATAATGATGTGAATGATATAAGTGTTAACACATGAAAGTCCCCACTAACATAGTGATCAACTTCGAGCCGGTGGCTTGTGAATAGTACTATTGGTTTGAAAAACCCAAACAGAGCCTGCACGGTTTGCTGAGACTTATCCCATTTGCACATGACCAAAACTATACAAACACGCTATGTAGTATTAGACATAGATACTTGGTGCATGTTGTAGACGGAAGGGGGGGCATAGTGGTCGATTGTGCAGGGGAAATGGAAGCACGCAGCACAAACAAACAATCAAGGCTTCACTGTAGCTTAGCATAATTACATCATTTACATACATACTTATAACATACGTACAAGCGATGACTTGTGATTGCGCATAACTGTTTTCTTGAAACTCGTAAAACTAACAAACTCTTGTAGTTGACCCCTTTTAAACTGCTTTTCAAGTATACCAAAGTTGGAATAACTTGGTGGCGTGCTACATGTACAAAGTGTGGTTAATGCTATGTGAATAGAAGTAAGTATAATAGTAAGAAATAGCTAGTATAACAAAGTAGTTGTAATTGTACCACATAGCTTGTAATCGAAGATAGAACAATATAATATATTGTAAATTAGTTTGTAATGTTTCTTTATAAACAATGTGGTTGATACCAGAGGTGTCTGTTGCATTCCCGTTTTGCGCTTCCGCATTTGCTAGTTGGGGTGTGACAGCCGACCATTGTGAATACAAAATTTTCAGTAGTATATGTTGAACCTAGCAAAGAATTGTTGGCTAGAAACCGAACAACTGATTATGCAAACATCAGTTGTTCTCCATTATGTTTTTTTGTCAAACTACTACTAGAAACATCTTATCCTGTAAACTAATAACATTATATCACTGAAGACATAACAACTTCTCAAGCAAGCTATTGAAGATCCAAACAACTAAAGGCTAACAAATGATTGCACAAACATCAGTTGTTTCAACAAAGATTAGTAGTTAGCATAGGATTCTTTTATAGACAATTGTTTGTATTAAGTTCATTAGTAGTTTGTAACTGATTTGTTTGATGTCGCTTTTATATTTAGCTCATTGGTATATAATGGAAAAGAGAGTGTCTTCTTCATTAACACTTTACACATCACAAAATTCACCTGATCAATTTACTCTATACCAGAAAATCAGAGTGAATGATGAGCTTAGATTGAGGGGAGCAATATATTGTAATTATTTAATTATAATTAATGCAAAGTTGTTCTTCCATGTAAAACCTCAAATAGCTTATGATTTTTGTTGCTTATTTCTTTAATAATACTAATTAGTTCATATTTCAAGTATGAATTCAATTTATGTGATACTAATTCGGTTAAAGGATTAGATCTGTTGTTTATTGTTTCATTAGTGAAATTGTGTTCATTAGCTTAGATTAAGATCTAGATCCCAATAGTATATATGTGCTAAAATTCCAACGGACCCTTGTAAAATTTTAACTCTTACCCCATTAAAACAGAGGATTTTGAGATGAAAAACAAGAAAAGTGAAACTAATAATAAGAATTTTTGATTGAAGACAGCAATGTATGTGAAGAAACGAAGAAGATGACCGATGACCTAATGTCTATTACAAGATCTTAGGCCTTTTTTTAATAAAAGTCATGGCCCACTTATATTCCAATTATTTATTTGGGTCAAACTATAAACACCATAAAATGAAAGTTTGCATTCATTTTACCGTTATAAACGTAATTCAATATTTAATTTTTATATTTTAATAATGAATAACTAAAAGGGTAATTCAGACCATTCTTGTTAATTCAAACCATTTAATATTTTAATATGTTTTAATTTATTTGGTTACCAAAGTTTTTTATTTATTAGTTTTTTATAATCGGTGTATCGTTTATTGAAGTCAGCCTCCTATTACGGGATCGCAATCGCTAAAAGTTGTTTTTGGCTATGAAGAACGTAAAGTCCCGTTTGCACAATCAGATTGGTGATGAAAATTTAAACGATAGATGTATTCATTTAATTTAAAAAGGCTGGCTCAGGAATGTCAAACTAGAAGATCTTATGGTTAAATTTCAAAAACGAAAACTTGTAGATAATAATTTCAGATGTGTTGTATTTAGATATGTAATTTTAATTACGTTTAACGTACTTCCTTTTAGTTATACAATTTTGTTTTATTATCTTTTTTATATGATTGATCTGATTCGACTTGACTAGAATGGCTTAACCGAACCGCAAAAAAAACTATGTGTCGATTTGACCTGATCGAAACAACCGAACCGAATCTTTTTTATACTGATAGTCACCCAACCAAAAAATTTCGACCCCTGTGAGAATTTTCTAAATTTAAATAAAACTTTTCAATAAAAAACACGTTATGCAATTATTAAAACCAAACAATAGTCGACGTTCAACCAAAACCTAACTGGTTTAACAAAATTAGCAACTCATAATCAAGAACCAAACAAAACTGTAACATCCTGTTTTATAGTAAAAAATAAAAATACATGAAACTTTTATATATATATATATACATATATATAACGAGTAACTGAATAGTAAAATGACTATTTGAAACATCGGTATCTAGATGAATATTTAATGTTATGAAATAATCGAACGCTACCAAATATGTTATTTTTGGCCCTGCTCCATTTTTAATGAAACTTAAGTCGAAAGAAAAAGAAAAATGAGCTCATACTAACGGCATGATTGTAATTGTATAAAGCATTATATTTTGAAAGTTATGAAGGAAAAATAAGATTTGAGCTAAATTAATAATAATAATAATAATAATAATAACATATTCAAGAGTACGTATGTTATATTATTTTTAATATAATAATAATAATAATCTCTTCTCTCGATATAATAAAAGAATGAATTTTTCACTAAACTCCTACATTTCATCAAATAGCTTCAAATTGTCATATGGCATTTTTTTTTCTAATAATGTATTATTTCCTTTTTTTTTCATTAATCAAAATAATTCTCACATTACATTTTTCCCTAATAATGTTATCTTTCCTTTTTTTTTTCATTAATCAAAATAAATAAATAAACTATGCGGGCTCCTCTGTACAAACCATATTCATCCCTCATGCTTATAACCATAACAACACATTCAATCACCTACTTGTCGATTCTGGTGACAATGGCATTTTCTTTCAAATCAATTACACTTCAATTATAAAGGTAATCCTTAAACCTAAACAATTCTATCTCTCTATATAACAAAAGAATGGATTTTTCATCAAACTCTTACTTTTCATCAAATGGCTTCAAATTGCCACATGGCATTTTTTTCCTAATAATGTAATCTTTTCCCCTTTTTTTCATTAATCAAAATAAATCTCACTTGACATTTTTCCCTAATAATGCAATCTTTCCTTTTTTTTCATTAATCAAAATAAACAACATATGCGATCTTTCCATCCAATCTCTCTATATAATAAAAGAATAGATTTTTCACCAAACTCCTACTTTTTATCAAATGGTTTCAAATTGCCACATGGCATTTTTTCCTAATAATGTAATCTTTTCCCTTTTTTTTCATTAATCAAAATAAATCTCACATGACATTTTTCCCTAATAATGTAATCTTTCCTTTTTTTTTCTTTAAAAAAAATAATCAATATATGCGATCTTTCCATCCAACTGTTGATGCAGGAGTGCTTATATAGGAGTTGACACCTGTTATGAGGTCCTTGGTTTTCAATATGCAACTCAAGATGAGGTATTTCTCATATTTAGTATGTTTGGAGCTTACAACTAATTGATCATATCACCATTTTTATAAATTGTTATATGTTTAGAGCTTATAACTAATCAAGCATATGACTTTAAAGTGTGCTTCAACTGTCAAATTGTATATAATTTGTACTTTTCGAGCTTTAATGCTGCTGGAAATTTGGAGGTTTGGAGCTTATAACTAATCGAGCATATAACTTTCCAGTGTTATGAAGTTTTTGGAACTGAACAAGATTAATATGCTCCCATCTTTAATAATTAAAGGTTTGTTTTAGCTTAATTAAACTTTAAATTAAATACTTCGAATTAATAAATTATCAAAAAAAATGTTAAGTTTGTTAAAATAAAAACAAAACAGGTTGCATATTTGATAAGTGTTACTTTTAAACATTTGAATGTGGTCTACTATTGGCTGGTGTGAAACTATTGGGTGAACCATAAACCACCATTTATGTAGTATATAATTTGTATCAAATTTCACTCTTTTTTTATTTATATTTTTTTGTCAAATCTGTAGATTTTTTTTTATCTAAAGGTTCAGTTGGGGTCAGCAGATGTTTCGAATCAAAGTTAAAAAAATTCATATTCAAGGGTGTTTTCAGGAAAAACAAATAATTTTATTATGTCAAAATTTTGATTTCGGTTTTGTTTCAAAACGAAACAAAATTGTTTTGAGTTATTGAAAAATTACAGGTTATTTCAAAAACTTACAATTTTAAGTAACGGGGTTAACAACTGACAAGTTTACACCATTTCTAAAATAAGATGATTTATCAATTATTTGCTTACAATAATCATATTTGCTTGGTTTTTTTAACTGTTAAGATGAGCTCTAGATCATAGTTTGTTTTTTTTTGTTATTTAAAGCTTCTTACAAAACTCACATTTACCGTTCATCCTCGTCTTCAATTTATCCTTTTAATGTAAATTTAAGTTATAATGATTGACTTTGTCACTTTCATATCTAAGGTCTAAAATGTGGGTGCAAATTTAGTTCATTTTGTTTATAAGTCTCATCAACAACTGGTACAAGCTAAATTTGCACGAATTGCAACATGGGTAATAATAAATGTAAAAAACCCCATATAGCCTGAGGTTAAATGTCAACCCCCCCCCCCCTTTTTCTAAAATCATGTGGATACTCAATTATATTCAAGTGCTTTTATTGGCTTTGAAGTATTTAACATTTGATGCAGGTTCAATCAATTGTTTGTAAGTTATTCATGCACATCATATTTTTTTATATTATCTTTATACTTTATAATCAATGTTTGCTCTCCTGATTCAAAATTTTTGGTGTAGTATATGGTATATCCGGATTTCAAGTAATTAATCAACACAAATTCTATTTGGTTTTTGTTTCAGTTTTAAACTTCTTGAATTTGGTTCTAGTTTTCAGCTTCGAAAGAAAAAATTCTAACCTGAATTTCAAGTGTGATTTTAAAAAAAAAAAAATTCATTATTTTGTTGTCTTATCTCTTTAATTGCTGTTTTTAAATCAACATGCCTTAACCCGGCCCGCCTTGAACAAAGCCCATTCCTTTAGAATTTATTAGAAATAAATTTTAAAAGAAAAGATACGGATGCTAATGTGAATGCTCTTAATCCTATCATTTATAAAACTCTTTAATATGATAAAGATAAACACTCCAATAATTATGTTATCGGGAGATTCCTATAGTTATGTTATATGGAGATCCCTATAATTATGTTATCTGGCTTTCATTTAACTTTTTTTCCGGTGGATCACTGGATTGGTTCATCAATTTCTTTTGTTGGTGAACGATTTTTTGTACGTAAATTTAATAGCCATTTTTAGTGTTCAACAATTCTTTTTTCAATGACGAATATTGTTCAACATGCATGAACAAATATTGTAATATATTTCTTTTTTGCATTTCTTTTATTCTCTAATTTTCCTAGAGGTTTATGGGATCATGTTTTTGTATATTTGTTGATAATTACGTTTTAGTCTAAATTTTGACAAGCCCGTATATCACACGGGTTCTAACCTAGTATCTATAATATACAAAACTTGATGTGCACATATTACTTCATATGAGTACACGTGTTAATTATGTACAACTAATAAATCTTCATCATGAAACTTCGAAGGAATTGAGTATTTAACAAATGTTGTGAGTCGGTTAAATTTAGTATAAACTAGGAATTACTCTCATTGATGAATTCACCGTTACAATTCAAGATTCACGCATCAGGAGACCAAGCTTATAAGGTACACCTTTCTAGTGAAATTATAAAATAATATTAATACTTTAATAATAAAATATTATTTACTAGAAACAATTTAGGAACCCCGGGTAAATCCGTAGTAATAGAAATTTGTGCCTTCAATGTTTTAATAACAAATAACATGAAGTCTTTAGATTAGTGAATGGCGTGTGATCATTCCATAACATGTCAAATGCGTGCACAGCTTTGTGGCATGGTATGACCATTTTGGTTATAAATGGTTAAGATGAACCATGAACTATAAACTAGTAGATATGGTTGTTAACTATAACACTGTTTAGACTTGAAAAGTTGTGCACGATAATGACAGTTGTTGTGTGAAGGTCTGCGAGTATTAGAATATTACTTTCCAGGCATGGATAAGTAAACTGGTATATTAAATCATAGATTCCAGTTGAATTGGGAGAGCCAAAGTAACTGAAGAAAGTTTATTCAGATGAGTTACTTAAACTATTTTAAAAACTCTGATACATGCTCATAAACTATTTGGACTGTGATTGATCATGTATTTGCATGGCGCATATGGTGTGACACCCAAGGTGTTAAATATATTATAATGATTATTATATTTCTCGAGGGGACATGCACTTAATACAGCAGCAGACGTGCGTAAAGTCTTTATGTGCGAATATATAATGCTGACTTGGCTTTAACGTGAAGCGGGCGAGTTATAGTTATGGCATGACATGCAATGAGCTCATACTTGATCAATAAAATTGTTTTAGTATCAGTTTATTAAATATGTCGGTTTATGTGACTCACCAGCTTTGTGCTGATGTATTTTTACCCGAGCATGTTTTCAG
Source organism: Bidens hawaiensis (assembly GCF_021521415.1). Classification (NCBI taxonomy): domain Eukaryota; kingdom Viridiplantae; phylum Streptophyta; class Magnoliopsida; order Asterales; family Asteraceae; genus Bidens; species Bidens hawaiensis. The sequence continues at coordinate 184,858 of NW_027505100.1, read as the reverse complement.
GTTGATAAATAAGGGCATGGAATTAGTTGCTAAGTATTGGAAGAGTTTAGCCGTTTTATTCTATTACCGTTACGTTTTGTAATATGTGTAATAGTTGGACATGTAACAAATATTTAAGTAGTTTTTATATAAGATTAAGTTTCCGCTATAAGTCTGTACTGACTGGTCATTATAAGTGCCCCATCTTAGGTGGGATATGACAAAAAGTAATATGTCAAACAACTTAATTCATAACGAAAATAAGGAAATCAAATGCATAAAATGTATTTGGATGAATAGTTGTTAATTGTGAACGAGCTTTATTTAAATATATGTGTGCTGGTTTCCTTAAATCCTTTTCTCCCTGCCTTCCCATTCATCTTGTTCGATCACAGGGGCCAATCAACACATTTAATTCCTTGACGCCGTCACCCCCTTTCTTATTTTAAACCGACTTCAGCTTTTTGTAACATCCGTTTTTCTAAAACTAATAAATAACAGAAAGTTTTGTTTTTAATTGTGTGTAGTAACTTAATTGTGAGTGTTAATATTTGATTAATGATTGGATTTGGAATTGGGAGTGGGTAGTGGGCCCCATGAAACCCCTATAAATACCAACCACTTCCCCTCTCTTTCTCTTTTCTTTCCAAACACACAAACACATCCACACACTCAAGAAGCACATATTTTCTCTCGAAAACCCGAATCCAAGTCCGGGCTAAACTAAGGAAGACCTTGGCGTACAAGTGTCTCAAACAACAAGAAAACGTCCAGATCTACGTATTGTTCAGTTCCGAACCAAACCCGAAGAGAAAGGTGAGTTTTGGTTAAAAAGGTTAAGTTTTATGGTCGGTTCCGACATGCAAACTGATATCTTAGTAGATCGGGTTGTAAGATGTAAGAAAAACATAAACTTGGTGAGTTATAACCTCATGGGTATGATATAGAACAGAAAGGTGATGTTCGGACCTCATAAACACGGGTATACAAAGTTGGTATGACCCAAAACCCATAAAAAGGGTAAAATCGAGTCCTAAGGATGAGTCACAGAGTAATTTGGCTTAAAATAGCAAAAGTAATGAAAAGAAGGTTATTTTCGCATAAGTCGACTTCGCATCGCACAGCCATGCGAAGCGAAATAAATATTTGCATCGCACAACCATGCGAAGCGAAATAAGTATTTTGCATCGCATGACCATGCGAAACGAAAAAGGCTTCATGCGAAGCGAAAAAGTCATGCGAAGCGAAACTCCATAAAATTAATTTTCTGATGCATTTTTGTTAAAGGACCTATTAACTTGGTTTGACTTGGACCCTGCTAGGGGCTCTGCCCTTTAGACCCTGCTAGGGACTGCCGCCCCTAGACCCCGCTACCAGGGGGCGCTGCCCCCGGACCCCCCGTTAGTTGAGGGTTTCATTAACGTAGATGTAGGAAGTAGTAGTATTGGATAATTGACACGCATAATGTATTGTACAGTTAGTCGTGCACAACTAAGGAAGGGCATTACCATTAACGGCGAGAGAAACCGACTCCAGGTGAGTTCTAGCCCCCTTTGTCTGTTATGTTTCGGGGCTGTGTGCATACTCCTATGTGATAGATGATACACTTACTTGAGTGGCAAGTGTATGATATGTGTATGGTTGTGTATTGAATGTATTATTACATAATAATTGTATGAACGTGTATGTATATATATTTATAACTAGAAGATATGTAAAGTATGCACATATGATAAAGGTATGGCTATTCGAGACAGAAGGGACCAGACCCTTATTATATCAAAGATGTTAGGGACCAGACCCTCATAATATCTGTGATGTTGGGGACCAGACCCTCATAATATCTGTGATGTTGGGGACCAGACCCTTATAATATCTGTGAGGTTAGGGACCAAACCCTTATAATATCTGTGATCTTTAAGATAGAATAGCTGATGGTATACCATAGGGTTTTATAAAAGAAAGTATGTAAGGACGTAAGCATGTATGTAAAGTATGTATGAAAGAAGTGATAGTAAATAAGGTATGAATACATATCTTCGGACACGTATGAGTATGGTATGAATGTAATGTATGTTAACTGATTAACTAGAACTTACTCAGCGTAGCTAACTTTTAGTATGCACACAGGCAAATAGGTTGAGGCAGCTGGCTTGAGGAGGGACACATGGCACAAGCTAAAGAGACTGGCATCCATGAAGAAGTGTCATGACTATTTTATGTTAATAATTATGAAAAGACAACTTGTATGTTAAGACATGATTTGATGTTTTGTAATGTAATGCATGAAGTTTTAATTATTCCGCGAAAGTTTTTATTAACTCTGATTTTAGAACTGTGTTTATGAGTAAATCTAACATCAAAGTAGGGTTACCGGGAACGAGACCTTACACTTTTCATTTTGTGATGGGTAGCCCATTCAACACACATTTAGTTGGCGCAAAAAAATTCTTTTATTTGAGTACTAGGTTATAAACCCATGTATTACACAGGTTTGAAAACTTAAATCCCATTCATCATCTTATGATATGATTCTATTTCTTTAAGTTACAATAATCATGCACAAAAAACACATCAAAACTCTTGAAAAATCACAAGAGCAGAGAAACGTAAACAAACTGCTTATAAGTATATTGTTGTATTAGTTTCAATATATCTTGTTACTGAACTAATAGTTGCAAGAGTTTCTATTGGTAAAAAAATTACCAAATGATTCAAATTGAGGGTTTAATAATATTAAATTATTAACCATATATAATCAACAAAAAATAAGCTTGTGTGGCTTACTTCATATCTTTTTTTCTAATTCATACGTCAGATTATAAAATTAAAAACACGAGAAACTGCATATTTTGTAATATCGGCAAAGAAAGTATAATACTAATAAAGTAATAGGCATTTTATCATACATATTTTTTTGTTTCAAACATGCCATCTTACTGAACTTTTAATTTTAGATGATCTTGATATATTGTACTCAACTCCAACGACATACAAGAAACTAAACAGTTAAAGTGAGCTTTATATTTGTGTGTAAACGTAAAAACAAAAAAACAAAAAGTGTAAACATGTTCCGAACCAAAAGTAATATTTTTCTTAAATTGACCAGTTTTGACCCTAACTTGTACCTAATAAACTGGTTCTTATGCATTGCGCCGACTGGCAGGACCAGTCTGTTTTGCTAGCTATAAGAGAGCACAGGTAGTAAATTTGACACTATTAGTTAAAGGGTCGAATACAAGTTGAACTTGCCCGAAATGTTCCAAGTCATACTAAAAGTGGGCATATTTCAAGTGGAACTTGTTGTGACCCATTACATAAATCAAAGTAAAAAAAACTGTTGCAAATATTTTATTCACAACTAATAGGTATCTCACTGCAAAACAAATCATCATTCCTCTCATGTATCAAACAATTTTGAGATTCTTGTATACGATAGAATGCAAACAAATCATAATAATAAACAACCAACTTAAAAGAAAGATATTAGCATTTTGAACACCCTGCTCATGATCTTACTTCTTACAATGATTTTGTATAAAATCGGTTTGCAACACCATATCATTTATAATAGTCAAGTATACTTTTTGGCCTTAACTTGCAAGATTTGAAATAAAAATAAAAACACAATGTCATTAGTACCAGGATACTCTTCCAAGATGATTTAAATTTTACTTGATGAATATAAATGGATGTAAGCATATGATCAAGGAAACAAAACTCACTATGACAGTACTGTGTTTTAGAGATAAAAACAACTCATTTTCTATATCAGCTTAGCCTAAAACTCTAGTTGATGCAAGTTTGTGAAAATGAATAAGTACAATGAATTTCACTATTACTTAACATGTGACAAAAAATGCACATAATTGGTAGATCTAAAAGGAAAAGTACTAATATGCATCATCATCAATATACTATTCTTCTTGAGTGTTGAATTGTGTCACTTTAGCCAAATTTATTAACACATAAAAAAGTATATTATATAGAATTAATAGTAAAAAATAATAATAAAATGAGATGAACCATTTTTGTAGCTTAGAGTAAAGATGAATCGAGGCACCTTCTGAATCGGTCACTAATAAACCAAAAACATACAACACAAATTTACACAAACTAAAATGAGTTTCAAAAGTTGTGCATACGTTTTTTTTATTTCTAATTCTTTTTTTTTTACTTTATTTGCTACTATAAAATTATAGATAAATCACTAATATGGAATGTTTAAAATATTTATTAATTGTTTTAATTAGATAGTTTTGACTTTTAAAGTTGAACAATAATAATGCCATCCATACTGATTTTAATGCTCCATGTCTCACTCCTTCATAGCGTTCCCAACAGCTCCCCTAAACTTGTGTGAGAGGGTTTTGCAAATTATAGGGTGGGCTTATAAATGGTTGTGAGTGTAAATTATAGGGTTGAGAGAGAATTGTAATGATTTTTTGTAAATTTGAGGGAACATTGATTGCCCCATTTATTTTTTTAATATTTATTGAATTGGTTGTGAGTAAAGGAGAGAGAAAACTTTAATGACAAAATATAAAAAAGTATTATTTAATTGAAAAGAAGAAAGAAATGTAGTGATTTTTAGTGTAATTATAAAGCTATGAATGGAGGACATGCAAGAATGCTCTCAAGAACACAACAAGGAGGAAGCCCACCACTGTGGGATAACCCTTATATGTCTGATTTTGAACTTGAGACCTTAAGATTCCAAACCTTAACCAACCACATGTCATTGGATTAGAAGGCCAACTGCCTTTATTTCACAAATTAAGATGGACATTTATAACATTTAGCCTACAGTATAAACAATTTATTACCTTGAACATCAAATAATTATGACAAACAAAACAACATAGTTATATTCAATTTAAATGAATAGAACAAATTTTAAGATGTGGAAAGTGAAATATAAATTTATAATACCGGAAAATGTCTCATAACATAAATGACCACACTACAATGTAAGTCAACTACAACAAAATCAATCTGTAAAATTATATATTTTATAAAATCATAAATATAGTTAAAATTTATACCATCCAAAACTGTCACACCCCAAGATACGACAGAAACGCCAGGGCGCGAACTGTTGGTTCACAGCTCACAAGACACTAAAATACAATATTAATGACAATATCTAATTATTTTATTAAAATTACAAATAAAACCAAAACAATTTAAATAATAACATCTTGTCTTTTCATTAATAACTTAAAGTCTTTTCTAAATGATCTTCAAGCACTTCAACAATCCAAACAAAAGCCTGCAATATGCGTACAAAATAGATATATTTGTCAACAACACATGTTAAGTACGTAATCACCAGATGATTTTTTGACACTAATAATATAATATATAAGAAATATGCAAATCAATATCATGAGTATCAACAATCAAATAAAAGCAAGTAACTGGTGTCGTTAGGCCATGACTCAGGAACACGGTCGGTGGCTACTAAGACGAAATAAATACAAATAATGGTGTCGGTTGACCATTTCCTTGCGAATCAGACTTTGGCTACTAGGACGCGTATGATCATATTTTAATATGCTTATGATGGACCTCTCCGAATGCGATAAAATAAGCAAATAAACAAAAAAGCAAATATCATATATCATTCAATTAATCAACAGCACAATATTTGAGATTTGCAAGTGATGTAAATAAAATATATAAAAGTATTAGAAGGTGCGCATAAGTTCTCCAAAAGGTTTAAAATCTGTAAAATAGGGGAGTGATTTAGCATTAAAAACGAATAAGCGAGTCAAAACGAACAAAATGTGATGTAGGTCTCTTCCCACGTCACGCGGCCACTTGGGGCTCCTCTCTCCGCATGATGCCTCGTGAAAAGGGGGGGGGGTCCAACTTTGTTTTTTGGCAAGTATAGTCCCTGAACTTCTATAAATGCGATTTTTAGCCGTTTAAAGCGATTTCAAAAGTTTCTAAGGGTTATTTGACGAGTTTAAAAGTTATGAGGATATAAATTAAGTCAAACCAAGTTAAATAATAATAAATCCAAGTTTTTTTTATTAATATGAAAGATCCGAGATGTTATAGTCTCCCCTCCTTTTGGGAATTTCGTCCCGAAATTAGAGAAAACTAAAACTAAAATAGTATTAAAAATAATTAAACTTTAAAGGAATAATTTTATAAATAAAATTTAAAATTTTAACATAACACGGAACTTCGAATAGTAAGAGCAACGCTCCAAATGATTATCCAATAAGGACACTTATATTTAGAATGTATCAGCGGCGTATCCGCCATGTCCTTATCATCTTTACATTTGTACTGTTACTCGAAACTACTTTCGGTTCTAAGTTATCACACAATTGTATGTACTATGGTTTCCATGTGAGGACTTGGATAATTATGTCCTGAACCATAATTACTTTTTTCGTCGGATGATTCACATAATTCGTTCCATCGTGTGAGTTACAAAACATTTTAAAGGCATAACTTTGTGAGAAAGTAAAAGTTTTAAATTAATCTTAAACGTAAAATCAAAAAATCATATATGTATGAAATATTTCAAATAAAATAGTAAGGTGAACTTTCGGGTTTGATTACTGAAAATAGTGAAATTTTAAAACACTTTAAAATTGAAAGAAACGAAACCCTTGAAGTTTACATAAATATTTGAATGAAATTATGACAAGATTTATCGAGATGAAAGAGAATAAGAATATAATATAGCCAACGAACTTTCGTGAACTTAACAAATAAAAGAAATTAACAAACAAGATTTGTACGAAAAATATCAACAGCAAAATTAAGTTGATGATTTAATTAATAGTTTATTTAATAATAAATCTTAAAATGAGAAATAACATATGAAACACTTAAATATTGTAGATATTAGAAATGAAATTCTTAAGTCAAGAGTATAAATTTGAACAAAGTTGATCAAATATTTTAGTCATTCGAGTTTGGTTAGATGAGGAACTTATGAAATTTAAAGAGAAATTGATATAAAATTGTTAGCATTGTAGTTGTGAATTTGAGATGAGATAAATTCAAATTACAAGATTAAAATATTAAAATAAATGGTAAATTGTAATTGAAACATTAATGAAAATGCGAAAATTTACGTATTCGAATAAATTGTTAATAGATTAAATTAGAAAGTAGATATTCTCGTATCACCGAGATAATACTATTCCAAATAAATCTTCAAAATTATATATAGTATAAGGTGTATCATTGGAGTACCCCACGAATTACGAGAAATCTTCCTATTCCCACCAAATCGTTAAAAAAATATGAAATAAGCAAATTGAATTATCCATGATTTATCATGAAAATATTAAATAAATAACGAATATTAAATTAATAATAAAAATGGAAATGGGATGTGAAATAATAAAATAAGAAAAACGTGGGGTTAGAAATGCATGAATCACCATGACTATTCTACCAACTAACAAAGTCATCACTGAAGCATTCAAAATTCTCAAGATGTATCCAAAAATCGAAGTAGGGAGTTGAAATATTTATGAACCACTGTGAAATTTCAACTGCATACCTAAATTTAATAAAAAAAATAGATCGTTGAGATACCCACGAACCACCGCAAGTTTTCAACAATAATCGTGAAAATGTCAATAAATGAAATGGGTGATTGAGTTATACATGGATCTCCGTGAAAATTCAATCAAGAAGTAAAAAGTCAATTTAATAATAAAAATTAAATTAATTAATGGAAGATTTAATTTAATGGTATAAATTAAATTTAAATGATGGAAATCAATTTAATAATAAAATTACAATAATTGAATTTTAATAATAAAGACTTATAGAATAGAAGACAAGTTGCGAAAAATAAGAAGTAACACAAGATTAATGAAAACAAGAAGTACTAAAATAATAATAACTAAAATTGAGGGTAAAAATTGAAATGTGTTTGATAGTTTGAGAATAATAAATGAGAGGAGATAATCATAAGAAAATGATAATTGCTTAAATAAATCATGATAAATGTGTCTTGATAACTGGAGGATTGGGTCAGATCATGAGAATTAAAATACTTTGATTAATTGAAGTAAAGTGAATAAATCACATCATGAAATTTTGATTAAGTAAAATCAATTAAATAAATGAATAAACGTATATCCTTCGATGGGTTGTGCTTTCCACGAGCCTTCCATGGTATTTTATTGTCCCAACTTGTTAGCATACCAAAATAAATAAATTTGTGAGTTGAGCTTCCCATGAGCTTTCCATTGCATTTTATCGGCTCAGCTAAATAACATAACATCGATTTGATAGTTGGGCCTCCCATGAGTGTTCCATGACATTTTAAATGGCCCAATAAATTAACGAATTATCAAAACAATTGAGTTGGTCAGCCCATGAGCGTTCCATGTCATTTTAACTGATCTAACTAAATAACGAATTAACGAAATCAAATATAGGTAGTTGAAGCATCTCGTGAACCACCACGGATGATAAAGCTCCAACAAAACATTAAAATCAAAATGGGTTGAGAAATGGATAGTTGGAGTATCCATGGATCCCCAACTAAACATTTTAAAATAATAATATTTAAATAATTTGGAATTTCCGAATTTATCCATGAGAGCACCGTGAATTCGGTTTGATAATTTAAGGAAGGTAACTGTCACAATGGTTACATTGACCACTTAAAGTTCTAGTCGTATGACATATGTTCCGCTTTGGCCTATAAGATTGAGTACGGTGGTCAGGTTATCCTCTAGGTAAGGAATATCGTCTTACCTTTGATTTTAGGAATCATTTTGCCAAGGCTCGACTCACAGTTCTCTCCCCATTCCAGTTACTACGAGAGCATGTCATGCTCTCATGCTTTAAGGTGCTGGAGTAAAAACAAAACTAGAGAATTCTTAAGGAATTTCCCATAAATAAAATAATAATAAAAAGGAAAATTGGAAATAAATAATCCCAACTTTTGTGTATTGGCCGATAATAATCCCAACTTTAAAAATCACTACCAGGGGTCACAAATTTCAACTATTTTTGCCTCACTAGACCCTCTGTTAAAAAGACTTAACATCGTCATGTTTTTTCCCTAGTTTCAAACCAATGTTTTAGGGCTTTTGATCGAAAGATCGATATGAGTCGACCGATGTAAAACTTATCACGAAACGGTGATCAAAGCGACGAAACAATGTTTCAGTTCTGGTGTTTAAATTTTTAATTAACAAAATCAAGTCATTTGAATCATCGTTCGAGATAAGTTTTACATCAATCGAAATGTGTCATTTTTCTGATCAAAAGCCCTAAAACATCGGTTTGAAACTCAGGAAAAAAACGAAATGGCGTGAAGTGTTTTTTAACATGGTTCCATTGAGACAAAAAAAAAGTTGAAAGTTGGGACCGCGGGTAGTGATTTTTAAAGTATGGAATATTATTGGTCAATACACAAAAGTTGGGATTATTTATTTCCAATTTTCCTAATAAAAAATCTAGGGTTTTTGAGAAAAGATGAGAAAATATTTTGAGAATGAGGCGTATCCTCAGAGTTTGTGTGTGCATAAGATGTGACATTCGTCAATTTTTTATTCGTATTTGTGTTTGTAAACCTGACCCGTTGGGTTATTTCGTTGTATTATTTGTCATTAATAAAGTATTCCCGGCATTTATTGTTCAATATTCGATTTTCGTTGTTATTCAAGTGTTTATAAATTTTCGAGCCTTAAAGTAATCGAGCCGTACGGGTTAAGCACGTAAATAATCCAAAACCGAAAACTATTTAATCTAATTATAAAGTTTAGGGTTGAAAGTGTAAACTCCAAAAACTATATTTAACTTAAAAGGTATTTACATCATCATTTAAATGGTTGTTGAAAATTGAGGGACCTGAATGTAAAGTATTCAAAATATAATATTAATATAAACATACCCAGCCCCCCCCCCTTTCCCTGTTTTTCCGGCTAACCACCAGTGGTGGCGCCGACGACACCCAAAACACCCCTAAACGCGTTTTTAAGACCAATTAAATTATATAAAAACCATCGGACGTCGATATTATACGCTAAATAACAAGTCAATTATACCATATTCATTAAGTGAATCCCGTAATGCCCGCCGGAAAATCAATTCAACAAATTAACGCGTAGACGCTCCCTTAACTAGTATAAATAGGACCCTTACACTCGACACAACTTGTTCATTCTCTCTAACACCCCCCCCCCCCCAATACACTGAGTTATCTGTAATTGGGAGACTTTCTTAAATTTTCCGGCGACCTTTGTTCTCCGACAAAACAAAACGTTAACAGGTAATTAATATATGCTTTTTAATGGTGTTAAGCCAACAAACAAAAACCCTAAACCTATTTGAGCAAACATGGAGCAGAATCATCAATTGCAAAATCTAGGGTTCTTCTTGAAGAAGTAGAACCTGAAATATTATTTATATATAATTATTCTTAAATCTAAAACGAACGAACACTCAGCTTAACTGGTTAGACACAAAGGTTAACACGTGAAAGACCCAGGTTCGAAACCCGGGTCATGCGCGATTTTCTTTTTGAGCTGCATGCATATATTATTATTATTAATATTATTAAAATGAACTTGTTAATATATAAATCAAATAGAAAACCATACTTGTTGGATGTCCTTCCCCAGATCACATGGTTAATACACTTCGTTTACTTAGTAAGGACCCGGGTTCGAAACCCGGTCAAACCCCATTTTTTTTTTATAAAATTCAGTTTATTTAAATTAACTTTTAATCAATTAAAAATAAAAATAAATTTATAAAAACATTTTTAAATTAAATAAAAATTATGTAAATTAACTATAAAATAAATCTCACTATTTTACGTTTAAAAACCAAGTTTTTCGTTTTCGTAAACCGTATTTAAAAATCGTTTAATAAACGTAAAGTAAACTTTAAACTTCTAAAAATTATTTCGTCAACACAATAAATATAAATATAACTTATAAAAAATAGTTCAAGTTTTTCGAACATATAAACTTCGTTTTCTCGCCATTAAAGTCCTTAATTAGTATTGATAACCGATCTTTCGTTGAAGCTTAAATAGTAATAAAATAATCAAAAATATAAAGGTAATATAAAGTAACACCTTTCAAGATATACAATAACAAACCCCGTACGATTATCGATTAAGTCTTGTTTTTTTACTCAATTTAGTTAGCGCGGATCGCTTGCTTCGGCTGTCGTGACGTATTCGGTTGTTTGCATCTTTCAACACTTTCAAGTACTTATTTCCCTTTTCGTTTCAATCATTAAGGTGAGTTTTCACAACCCCTTTTTAAATGTTTTAATGTTTTGGGGTGGCATATGTATCCATTATAAAATTCAAGTATTATTACTTCGATTACTTACAAACTACAATTCAATCATAGACTTGTGTGCTTATTTGTTTAATTGTTATATACGTGGAATTCAAGTGGTTGCCTCATTAAGTATGATCATACGCCCCCCTTTGCACTTAGGTCCATTTGTATTGAGTGGAAAAGGGACCTCATTATCCAAGTACGTTGGTAGCCACAACTGGAAAGGACCTTCGTTTGTTCTTTGCACTCAGGTCCATTGCATCGAGTGTAAAGAACCTTTATGTGCTTTTCACAAGTTTTCATAGAATTGTATGGATTTTACATAGTATATAAACTGTGAAAATCTCACCAGCTATATTTATAGCTGACCGTATTTTATACATATGTTACAGATACCGTGATTAGAGGATGAAGGACTAGAAGACGCTTAGAATACCTAGGATATTTAATAAACGAGAAATTTGTTTTTATTATGATTTGATTTCAAATTGTATTCTTATTTGAACTTGTGTTACATGATGCTTTAATGAATTAATGTTATTGTGGTCACAAAATAGTGTCACGTGTGTTTGAGCAATCTGTACGTCACACCCGGATGTTTCCGATTCAGCCGGGGTGTTACAGATTGGTATCAGAGCCATGGCTATAAGATAGGACATTAGACGTAGTGTTCTAGTTTAGCTATAGCTTAATTGTTTAAATTGTTTAGGTTGCATGATTAGAAAATTATGTGGGGCTTTATTTGATTGTTTGAACGCACTTACCATTATTACCGTATTACTTAATTCGTTTATGCTGCATGAACACAAAAGCACACACAAGTCCAAGGCTTAGGCATAAAAATAAAAATTTTCAAAGGATTTACAAACAAGTTTCGTTTGGGTGTTCCGATAATTCTTCTGCATAAAGATGATTCGTCATGGCGGGTATGTAGTAACTGGAAGGGGGACGTGCTTGTTTCCCGAAATCTTGACACCAAGGTTCATGAAACCTAAGGATAAGCAATGCGTATATATCCAATCTGACGCTGGACCCGGTTGCTTACCTGGAGAGTTCGGGAAGGGCATGAAACTTATCAGGCCAAAATATACCACCCAAACGCCATACGAGTCACCACTTTATGTCTTCAACCATGATCATTTCCTCTTTGTGATAAGGATATGGTTGCATCCCCTAGGATGTCACACAAGTCATGGTGGTTCATGCAACGTGTGTCTCCGACCCTCAATGTTTTACAATGTGTTTCTTTATATATATCATGCACTATTCCGAGTCTCACGATTTCCGTTACCCTTGTTCGCAGAATGGCTTCCCGTAACCTTAAGCGCCAATCATCTGGAACCTCTAACCGCAAGATAACTTCTCCGATCACCAAGCACCTGATAGCGGTCCTCCCTAATATCATGACCCAGATGCACCAGAACATCATGGCTAACGTTAACCCTCCTCCTTCCCCGCCTCCAACTCCCGTTGTAACCTACAAGAACTTTACTGATGCCAAATCTATCAAATTTGATGGAACTCAAGGTGTCACTGCCCTACTTCAGTGGTACAAAAATATTGAAAGCGTGTTTTACCAAATTGAATGTCCTGATGATAAGCGAACCCGATTCGCTACAGGTATGTTCGAGCAAGGCGCACTTACATGGTGGGTCAAGGAAAGTCGAATCGCGGTATTGAAGCTTCCATTGCCTTGCCATGGAACGAATTGAAGGATCTCATGACCCAACAGTGTTTTCAGTAGTTTGCCTAAAGAACTTGGCGACGCAATCAATCTGGCCGCGACACTAACCGACAACCACGCCAAAGCCGGGACTTTGACACTGAAATCATCTAAGAAACCAATCGAAAAACCTGCTGCTAAACCAAAAGAAACCAAGCCCGGACCATCCAAACCCGCTTACTCTTCCAACCATAACCACGAAAGAAAGCGTAAGAACTACGCGCTAACCCAACAAGCCATACCTCAACCCAAAACCAACCCCGCACCACCTTTCAAGAAGCCTTATAATGGATCTCATCCCCATTGCACCACTTGCCTTCGTCACCATTCGGCAAATTCTGCTTGCCGCCAACGCAACCGTTGTAACCGCTTTGAGCATTTTAGTATCACGTGTCATGATACCACCATAGCGGCTCCCCCGCGAGCTACTCAGCCAAATCCCCGACCCATGCCATATGTTCAACCCGTTAACCAAATGCGGGCATGCTATAATTGTGGTGAACTTGGCCATTTTCATAGTGCGTGTCCACGACTCGCAAACGTTAACACACTTTGGCTGGCTCCTGCTCCGCAATTCCAACTCCACGCATACCAAGCTATCCAACCGCAAATCCTTTAATTGGTGGCTACTCAAGCTCCGCTACCGCTAGCTATCTAAGCACCCGCACCTCAAGAGGGTCAAGCCGTTCAAGCTCCTCAAGATAACCGTGGGCGTGCTTTCATGATGAATGCCCACCAAGCGAAACAAAACGGCGATGTGGTGAATGGTACGTTTCTTGTAGACGACCACTTTGCATCTATATTATTTAACACCGGTGCCGATATGAGTTTTGTGTCTTTTGAATTTGAGTCCTTGCTTGCTAAACCTCGGTCTAAACTTAAGAGTTCATACACTGTTGAAGTAGCGAATGGTAAATCCGTGACAATCGATTCCCTCATTCAAAGTTGCAAGATGAATCTTAATGTCCACGTGTCACACCCCGACCGAAGGTGGCGGAACATGCCGAGGTGTAACGATTGTCCATAAGCACATGACACTAATTAAAGTGACAGTATTTAATAAACTCATTTCATTTCACAACATCGAAAATGTCACATAACAATTATCCATAAAATAACCATAAACAAGATATCACAAAATATGGCAAATTGATATTGTTCATTTTTACTAATATCCTAAGGTCTTTGATGTCGTTTTCTTCACAATCATAAATCAACCAAGATGCAAACCTGCAACATTTCATAAAATAAAGTTTTTCAACACAAAGGTCGGTGAGCAATTCATAAGTTTAATTATATTAGTATATAATAAAGATAGCCACAAAACTTGCATACGAAACGATAAATAAAAGTGGTAATTTGGATACATAGATATCGCTAAACACATTAGCGACACCTAGCTATAAGGGGATGCCAAATAGTCTAGGATTTTATAGTTATCGTTAATTGCATTACCTTAACGACACCTTGATATAAGGGGATGCCAAATAGTCTAGGATTTTATAGTTCCACCAACCAAAAGCGATAAACACATAGGCATATAAGCATAGAACACCAAATCGAGCAATTATTTAGGTAAAGTATACAACTACGTTTGTGGTTTAAGATTCAAATATAAAGCATTTTGTTGAATAAGTATGAAATATCACCCCCAAAATAAAAGATGGAAAATGGGGTATGAAGTACTCACCTTCAAGTGGTAAACTTGAAAGATGATAATTTGGAGATTTGTCGGAACGACGAGTTTAACGCACAATGCCTAAAAAGAAAAGAAGTCTTGAATTTAGAAAGGTTGTCTTGAAGGTCTTTAAACAAAATATATGTTGAGAAATGTAAATAATTAAAACTCAAGGTTTAAAATGTGACTATTTAAGAATTTATAATAATAACCCTTTAAAAATGTAAGTTTGCTCGAAACCGGGTTAAAGTATCTAACCTTAATATTTACTCAACCTATGTTAAGTAATAAGGTGGGTAAAATGCAAGAATGCAAATCCCTTTGGAATAAAGATACTAAAACGGTTTTTTTTTATCGAGTGTTCTGGTTGTCGGTTCGGGTCTTGATAATTGGTCAAACCCAAAGTCAACTTTCCAAAATATTGAATGTTATGAGATAACTCAATAAAATTTAATAAGACTTAACCAAGTATGTAGTTCCATTGTTTTAGAACTAACAACGCACGTTAAGCGAGTGTTCGGTTTTGTCGGTCCAAAATTTGTTATGAGATCAAGTTGGATCCGACATTTCCAAGTACTTAAGAAAATATTTAAAAATCAATTTGTAACTATTTTTAAAGAAATATACAAGTCTTGATGGCTAAAAAAACACACTTGTGTGTCTTAAGCGAGCAAGAATCGGTTTGGTTCGGTTTCCATCTCACAACAAGTTCATAGATGGTATCCACATGTCCAAACACTAAAGAACTTGTATAATAATGTACAAATAAAAAAATACCAAAAGTTAACAATAAAGTCTTTAAACAAAAGTTCGGTTTTCGGTTCGGATCGTGTTTCGGGTTAAGACCGAGGTAAGATTCTACAAACCCATAACCATAGAATTTGTAAAAATGATTTTAGAAACTTAGATCTAACACTAAGTATGTTTAAACAAACAAAACTAGTAACAAAGTTCGGTTTATGGTTTAGAGCTATTTACGGTTAAACCGAAGCATAGACTTTTAAAAACCCATAACCATGGAACTTGTAAACATGACCAACAAACTAAAATAAGCAAGATTAATATGTATGAACAAGTTATATAGATGTATATATATCAAGGACACGAAGTCCTCCATGAAGCCTTGCCTTATGGGGTCCGAAACCTCACCGACCGGAATCGGAGAAGTAACTACCAAAGGTAAACAAAGGGTGTATATTATATATATGTTGCACAACCATAAATAAGTATTAATAAGGCTACATAAACTAATTAAGATGAAAGACCAAAATCCTTCAAGAACACTTAAGAAGATAACCTTGAATCTTTGATGTTTGAGAGAGTTTTTTTTTTTTTTTGGAGTTGTAGCAAGGGAAAATGAAGAGGAAAGGTGGTGTATATATAGGGTAATGTTGGTGGTCAAATATAGGTGTGAGGCACAAGAGTTTTCATGCAAAATGGATCAAGACAAAAACACAAAACAACAAAAAAATAAATAAATAAATAATAAATAAATAAAAATAAAAATAAAAATAGGATGTTTTCAAGACCCAACAAGTGTGAAACAATATTGTAACATAAATTCATCATTTTGATTATAACATAAGCTTCGGTTTACAAATCGGGTCGGTTTACATAATAAACAAATACAAAAACGAATACAAACAAGACCCGAAATTGACGAAATTGACGTTGTTGAAAAGAAGGAGCAAAAGATTAAAGACATTCCGGTTGTTCGTGAGTATCCTGAGGTGTTTCCCGATGACATTTCTGGTCTTCCTCCCGTTTGAGAAGTTGAATTCCGCATTGATCTCGTGCCTGGTGCAACTCCGATTGCGAAGGCTCCTTACCGTCTTGCACCCTCCGAGATGCAAGAATTGTCTACCCAACTCCAAGAACTTTCGGAAAAAGGGTTCATTCGCCTTAGTTCGTCTCCATGGGGCGCACTAGTTTTGTTTGTCAAGAAGAAAGATGGAGCTCAACAAGCTTACAGTCAAGAATCGTTCCCCCTTGCCTCGCATCAACGATCTCTTCGATCAACTTCAAGGAGCTTCTTGCTTCTCCAAGATTGATCTTCGTTTGGGTTATCACCAACTATGCGTGCATGAAGATGATGTACCCAAGACCGCCTTTCAAAATCGATATGGACATTACGCGTTTAGGGTTATGCCCTTTGGGTTAACCAATGTACATGCGGTATTCATGGACCTCATGAACTGCGTATGCAAGCCATACTTAGATAAATTCGTGATTGTCTTTATTGATAACATTCTCATATATTCTAAGTCGAAGAGCATACAAAGCACCTTCATTCCATCCTTGTTCTCTTGAGGAAGGAACAACTTTACGCGAAGTTCTCGAAGTGTGAATTCTGGTTGAACGAAATTCCATTCTTAGGGCACATTGTGAACGAAAAGGGCATTCAAGTTGACCCCGCCAAAATCGAAGCCATTAAGAATTGAAAGACTCCAACCTCTCCTACCGAAGTTCATTTGTTTCTTGGTCTTGCGGGTTATTATCGTCGCTTCATCCTCAATTTTTCCAAGATCACTTTGCCCCTAACCGCCTTGACTCACAAGGATAAGCCTTACGTGTGGGGACCAAAGCAAGATGAAGTATTCCAAACTCTCAAACGTATGCTTTGAGATACACCAATCAAGGCCTTGGTTGTCTCCTCATGAAACGAGGCAAATTCATCGCTTACGTTTCACGGCAACTCAAAGTTCATGAAAGGAATTACACGACACATGATCTCGAGCTCGGTGCTGTTGTTTTCGCGTTGAAGATTTGGAGACATTACGTTTATGGCACAACATGTGTGGTATTCACCAACCACAAGAGTCTTCAACACATTTTTGACCAAAAGGATTTGAACATGCGGCAACGTCGATGGGCCGAATTACTTAGTGATTACGACTGTGAAATCCGCTACCATCCCTGTAATGCGAATGTTGCAGCCGACGCCCTTAGCCGAAAGACTCATGTGAAATCTATCTTGCTTCATAGTGTGACCATTCAAACCGATATCCAACTCCAATTCTTTGAAGCCCAACATGTCTCGGTCACCGAGGGTAATATGCACGACGAAATGTCCTGTGGCGCTGAGCTTCAACTCGAAACTAAGCGTGATGGTTTGTTGTATTACCTTAATCGTTTGTGGGTTCCGAATCATGATGATCTTCGTACTTTCATCATGGACGAAGCTCATACGTCAAGATATTCCAATCATCCCGGTGCGGATAAAATGTATTTTGACTTACGGTCCACGTTTTGGTGGCCCAGTATGAAGATAGATATTGCATTGTACGTCGCAAAGTGCCTTACTTGCGCTAAAGTTATGGCCGATCATCAGCGAACATCTAGTTTACTCATGCAACCGCACATCCCGATTTGGAAATGGGAAGATGTGACCATGGATTTCGTATTCAAACTCCCAACCACTCGAAACCACCACGATGGAATTTGGGTTATTGTTCACCGTTTGACTAAGTCCGCGCACTTCATTCCGATCAATGAAAAGTTCTCGGTTGATCAACTCGCTCAAATCTATGCTCAACGTATCGTGTGTCGTCATGGTGTCCCCTTGCGTATTATTTCCGATCGTGATAGTCGTTTTACTTCTCACTTTTGGTCATCCTTGCAAACTGCTTTGGAAACTCGATTGGACCTTAGCACCGCCTATAACCCTCAAACCGATGGGCAATCCGAGCGAACGATTCAAACGCTTGAGGATATGCTTAGGTCTTGTGTTTTGGATTTTGGTGGAAATTGGGATTCTCATCTTCATTTGATTGAGTTCTCCTACAACAATAGTTTTCATACGAGCATCTGTATGGCTCTGTTCGAAGAACTCTATGGTCGTAAGCGTCGATCTCTAATTTGTGGGAATGAGATTGGTGAAACCCAAATCACCGGCCCCGAACTTGTCCAAGAGACCACTGATCGGATTGCGGAAATTCGACAAAATCTTTTAGCCGCTCGTAGTGGTCAAAAGAGCTACGCGGATAATCGTCGACGACCTCTGGAGTTCAACGTTGGTGATCGTGTTCTTCTCAAGGTATCTCCTTGGAAGGGTGTTGTTCGTTTCGTTAAGAAAGGTAAACTATCTCCTCGATATGTTGGACCTTTCAAAATTCTCGATTGTGTTGGGAGCGTGGCCTATACTCTTGAACTTCCGCAAGAACTCGCGAATGTTCATCCGACGTTTCATGTGTCGAATCTTAAGAAATGCCTAGCCAAGGGAAATCTCCACATACCACTTGATGAAGTGCGCATCGATGAATCTATGCACTTTGTTGAGAAGCCGGTGGAAATCATGGACCGCATGGACAAAGAGACCAAACGTAGCCATATACCTTTGGTAAAGGTTCGTTGGGAACGGGAAGATCAAATGTAAACTAAGTATCCCCATTTGTTTGATACAGATTCTTTTGCCTAATTTCGGGACGAAATTTTCAAAAGTAAGGAATGCTGTGATATTCGTCAATTTTTGATTCGTATTTGTGTTTGTAAACCCGACCCGTTGGGTCATTTCGTTGTATTATTTATCATTAATAAAGTATTCCCGACATTTATTGTTCAATATTCGATTTTTGTTGTTATTCAAGTGTTTATAAATTTCCGAGCCTTAAAGTAATCGAGCCGTACGGGTTAAGCGTGTAAATAATCCAAAACTGAAAACTATTTAATCTAATTATAAAGTTCTGGGTTGAAAGTGTAAACTCCAAAAACTATATTTGACTTAAAAGGTATTTGCGTTATCATTTAAATGGTTAGTGAAACTTGAGGGACCTGAATGTAAAGTATTCAAAATATAATATTAATATAAACATACCCAGTCCCCCCGCCCCCTCTTTCCCCGTTTTTCCGGATAACCGCCGGTGGCGGCGCCGGCGAATCCCAAAACACCCCTAAACACGTTTTTAAAACCAATTAAATTATATAAAAATCATCGGACGTCGATATTATACGATAAATAACAAGTCAATTATACCATAATCATTAAGTGAATCCCGTAATGCCCGCCAGAAAATCCGGAAAATCAAATCAACAAATTAACACGTAGACGCTCCCTTAACTAGTATAAATAGGTCCCTTACACTCGACACAACCTGCTCATTCTCTCTTACCCCCCTCTAATACACTGAGTTATCTGTAATTGGGAGACTTTCTTAAATTTTCTGGCGACCCTTGTTCTCCGACAAAACAAAACGTTAAAAGGTAATTAATATATGCTTTTTAATGGTGTTGAGCCAACAAACAAAAACCCTATACCTATTTGAGCAAACATGGAGCAGAATCATCAATTGCAAAATCTAGGGTTCTTACTGAAGAAGTAGAACCTGAAATATTATTTATATATAATTATTCTTATACCTAAAACGAATGAACACTCAGCTTAACTGGTTAGACACAAGGGTTAACACGTGAAAGACCCGTGTTCGAAACCCGGGCCATGCGTGATTTTCTTTTTGAGCTGCATGCATATATTATTATTATTAATTGTAAGTCCCCCCGGGGCGTCGCCGATCGATACGAGATCCGCACGAGGTCTAGGAGTGCGGAATCCTCCTAGACTCGTTTATTGGTGTAAAGATGAAGAACACAAACACGTACACGAACAAATACACGAAAAAATACAAGAACGGGATAAACAAATCTGCAGATTCTTATATAATAATCAGAACGAATTACATACCAAACTCGTAAACAAATGACGGCCGACCCGAGGTGAGCTCTACCTCGGGTCGTCCAACACGACTCTCACTCTCGGTCTCTCTCTAGACAAATAAACTGTAACACACAATACTCTAATTTCTGGATTACCAACCCTAAACAAGACACAAGTATATATATATATAAACTTCAGTAGGCGTCAGTAGGCGAAGTTGTTCATAACTTCACCTATGGCGAAGTTGTGATAACTTCGCATAAGGCAGAAGTTGTTACAACTTCGCCGTTGGCGAAGTTGTTCTAACTTCGCCTAGGCGAAGTTGTGCTAACTTCGCCTGTGGCGATCCGCTGGTCAGAATTGCATAGCGACGGTCACAAAATGCACCAACAGACTCCCCTTTGACCGTTGCTCTCAATTCTAACAAACACGAAAGATCATCTGTTACAAAACAT
Source organism: Bidens hawaiensis (assembly GCF_021521415.1). Lineage (NCBI taxonomy): Eukaryota > Viridiplantae > Streptophyta > Magnoliopsida > Asterales > Asteraceae > Bidens > Bidens hawaiensis. Next base: position 164,079 of record NW_027505100.1, on the reverse strand, counting down.
GCACCAACAGACTCCCTCTTAACTGATGATCTTCTGTTTGCCCTTCAACCAACCGTGTCTGAAACTGTCATGTAGCTTCACAAATCTACCAATCACCCAGCGTCTTCCATATCAGATCTCCCCTTCAGTGTAAGCTTCTCCGACTATAACGATTGAGGTCTTTGAAATGCATGCATCCTCGTGCCAATAGATCATCTCAACCAATCACGTGAGTCCATCTGACTTCACCAACACGTGAAGTTGGGCTTCCTCCACAACTTCACCAACTCGTCGGCATACGATAAGGTTTAATCTTCAACTACTCAACATCAAGTGATCAATTTCATCACAAAACCACCTTGACAGAATCTAACACATGACCATTAATTAATCCGAAGCATCTTCAATCACCAGGGATAACGATCAAGAACATAAACACTTTAGTTCCCGATTAAATCCAACTTGTTCCAGAATTTTCACTCTAATAAATAAGCATCACGTTTCAGGATCCAATTCTCGAACGCCTTGAAAATAACATAAATAATATGCTCTGACCGCAATCCAGTAATGATGAAAGCCTTCAGTTCAATTTGACTTTCTTCATTTGGTCAACCTCGAACAACAACAATTTCATTGCCCACAAACACCCAAATATGTGTCAATATCCAGTTTCAATCAATATCCCATTCACAAACTCAACTCCATATCCAGAGTTGACACGTATTTGTTCACACGTAAGACCCAGAGATAACAAGTTTCACTCGTTGACGGAACAACATCTCCGGTCTCACAATAATCGTGTACACCTGGCCATACAGACGAAAACACCAAAATACTCTTTTTTTTTTTTTCGTTAACTTCGCCTAAAGTTAACTTCGTCTGTCCATAACTTCGCCTGGCTATAACTTCGCCTGGCTATAACTTCGCCTAAAGTCAACTTCGCCTAAAGTCAACTTCGCCTGTTCATAACTTCGCCTGGCTATAACTTCGCTTGGCGGCTAACTTCGCCTGTCCATAACTTCGCCTGTCCATAACTTCGCCAGACCTTATATCTTCGCTGAAACCCTACGAACAGTGACGACAACTTCGCCTGATGAACAATAACTTCGCCTACGGCGCTGTTCGGCCAGAAACGCACAGAAACGTGCCAGAAACACCAAAACGCAGATCTCGAACCATAGCATAAGAGCCTAAGGCTCTGATACCACATGTAAGTCCCCCCGGGGCGTCGCCGATCGAAACGAGATCCGCACGAGGTCTAGGAGTGCGGAATCCTCCTAGACTCGTTTATTGGTGTAAAGATGAAGAACACAAACACGTACACGAATAAATACACGAACAAATACAAGAACGGGATAAACAAATCTGCAGATTCTTATATAATAATCAGAACGAATTACATACCAAACTCGTAAACAAATGACGGCCGACCCGAGGTGAGCTCTACCTCGGGTCGTCCCACACGACTCTCACTCTCGGTCTCTCTCTAGACAAATAAACTGTAACACACAATACTCTAATTTCTGGATTACCAACCCTAAACAAGACACAAGTATATATATATAAACTTCAGTAGGCGTCAGTAGGCGAAGTTGTTTATAACTTCGCCTATGGCGAAGTTGTGATAACTTCGCCTAAGGCAGAAGTTGTTACAACTTCGCCGTTGGCGAAGTTGTTCTAACTTCGCCTAGGCGAAGTTGTGCTAACTTTGCCTGTGGCGATCCGCTGGTCAGAATTGCATAGCGACGGTCACAAAATGCACCAACATTAATATTATTAAAATGAACTTGGTAATATATAAATCAAATAGAAAACCATACTTGTTGGATGTCCTTCCCCAGATCACATGGTTAATACACTTCGTTTACTTAGTAAGGACCCGGGTTAGAAACCCTGGTCAAACCCCTTTTTTTTTAATAAAATTCAGTTTATTTAAATTAACTTTAATCAATTTTAATCAATTAAAAATCAAAATAAATTTATAAAAACCTTTTTAAATTAAATAAAAATTATGTAAATTAACTATAAAATAAATCTCACTATTTTACATTTAAAAACCAAGTTTTCCGTTTTCGTAAACCGTATTTAAAAATCGTTTAATAAACGTAAAGTAAACTTTAAACTTCTAAAAATTGTTTCGTCAACACAATAAATATAAATATAACTTATAAACAATAGTTCAAGCTTTTCAAACATATAAACTTCGTTTTCTCGCCATTAAAGTGCTTAATTTGTATTGATAACCGATCTTTCGTTAAAGCTTAAATAGAAATAAAATAATCAAAAATATGAAAGTAATATAAAGTAACACCTTTCAAGATATACAACAATAAACCCCGTACGATTATCGATTAAGTCTTGTTTTTTTTACTCAATTTAGTTAGCGCGGATCGCTCGCTTCGGCTCTCTTGACGTATTCGGTTATTTGCATCTTTCAACGCTTTCAAGTATTTATTCCCTTTTTCGTTTCAATCATTAAGGTGAGTTTTCACAACCACTTTTTAAATGTTTTAATGTTTTGGGGTTGCATATGTATCCATTATAAAATTCAAGTATTATTACTTCGATTACTTACAAACTACAATTCAATCATGGACTTGTGTGCTTATTTGTTTAATTGTTATATACGTTGAATTCAAGTGGTTGTCTCATTAAGTATGATCATACTCCCCCCTTTGCACTTAGGTCCATTTGTATCGAGTGGAAAAGGGACCTCATTGTCCAAATACGTTGGTAGTCCCAACTGGAAAGGACCTTCGATTGTTCTTTACACTCAGGTCCATTGCATCAAGTGTAAAGAACCCTTATGTGCTTTTCACAAGTTTTCATGGAATTGTGTGGATTTTACGTAGTATATAAACTGTGGAAATTGTCACACCCCAACCTAAGGCGGAAATTCCGGGGCGTGATCCCATTGGTCACAGCTCGAAGATACTATCATATATAAAATATGACAATATCTAATTAATTATTTTACACAATATTCAAATACAACAATACAATTCAAATAAATAAATACAATCAATTAAATTTAAGTTTGTCTTCAATATAACCCTAAGGTCTTTCTAAGTGTCCATCCTTCAACTCAGGCAACCTGTATATGCGTAGAAAATGAAGTTTTGGTCAACAACACATGTTGAGTGAGTTTACCACCAGTTTTGTAATAAAATAAGGATAATATAATAAATAAGCAAAACGTAATAAATGCGGCAATGAAATCAAACCATAAGCATGCAAGTTGTCGATTAAACCATTGTCAAGCGAATCGGACGCCGGTAAATCAACCATAAGCATATAAGAATAAGAATAAGACCGTTGCCAAGCGAATCGGGTGGTGGTCAATCGAATGAGAACCCTCTCCAAGGGGATATGTCAAGCGAATCAATACAACAACACATAAGGACATAACAAGTGATTAATCACACACAATTACACGTTTGCTATTTTGATATGTATGTATAGTATTATATACGCATATGTCCCCAAAACGTTTATGAAAATCGAGTAAAATAGGGGAATGATAAAACTCACCTGATCGAATAAGCCAAACGGGAATGTTTACGACAAGAAAGTGAAAATCACGCTCTTCGAGAATTACCGACAATAATCCTAATTACAGCATTTACGGGAATAAATATGAATCCAACAACGAACCTAATAACTAGATAGAGACTCAACAGTTAATGATCGAGTGTACTCTTACGAAGGTTAAATATATTACTTAGACTTATTATTTATCAATTTTATAATAAATAGCTTATCTTTAATAAATTTATAATTATAAACAAAATACTTTAACTACTAAATATTCACAATTTTTTTTTCATAGATTATATAGAGAGGTTTGTTTTAAATAATTAATTTAACCAAAAATATATTTAATGTATTTGTATATATAGTTTCACCATTAGAATAGATTTCTTTCTAAATACATATGGTAAATAATAAAGGATAATTAATAATACTAATATTTATACAAAATATGATCTTTTATAAATACTTAAACTTATACTTTTAAAGTTTTAATATGTTAATTAAAGAGATTATAATATATATATATATATATATATATATATATATATATATATATAGGGTGGAGTTATAATAAGAAGTGAAGTATGTCTAAAAATTAAGAAGTAATATGGTGCGTTAGATTTAGTGATCTGATGGTCCAGATGAAAAGTGTGTTTTTTAGACGGTGTGTTTTATTTTAATACTTATTTTATAACACTCTAAGGGCATAATTGTCTAGTGTATTGTATTATATATGAAAACAAAATTAAATTACAACACCAAAAACACATCGTAATCTATATTACAGTGTGTTTTAAAACACAACACCAAATATTAATCCATATTTAGAACACAACATCAAGAAAACCAAGAACACTAAGAACACCAGGAACAAAAACACATTAACAGAAACACACCAATAATTAAAAAATAATTAGTATTAATTCTAACTACAAAAAATGTATACTAAAGCATAGCATATTAATTCGACGACGTTTCATTCACCTCCGCCGTCACCACCACCGCCTCCGCCGCCGTACACCCCCCACTCCACCGTCACCACCATTCACCTCCGTCGTACACTATGAATAACATAATTACACTGAGCAAAAATACTATAATTCGTCATTGTGTTTTAGTTCTGTAACCTCGTCCTCATTCTCCTTTCTGCAATATGATATGACCCAGTAAATATAAATAAATTACATTAAAAAGGTAACTTTCCTAACAAAAGATCAAAGAAAATATATAATATGATACTGACAATCATTATGGTTTCAACGTATAAGCTAGTCTAACAATAATTAAATCCAAAGTTAAAATCAATTTAATTTAATAAAATGAAAATAAAAGTCAAACCTGTCAAATTGAATTTTTTGAAGATTACGATGACGATGGAGGATCATTCCTTTTTAAGATGATCAATCAATCAATCAATCATGCCCAGTAAAATCCCACCGACAGCAAAGCTATAAGTAGGGTCTGGGGAGGGTGGGATGTAGGCACACCGTACCTCTATCCAAAGGAATAAAGAGGTGGCTTCCAGAGAGACCCTCGGCTCTAAGTACATGTGTATGAAGCAAAATAAAGGAAATCAAAGTTTAACAGTTATATAAAAACTACCACTGATTATAATAATAATAATAATAATAATAATAATAATAATAAGATCACAGTTTAACAGCTATATAAAAGTTAATAATAATTATAATAATAATAATAATAATATATGTAAGGGAAATACCATTATGGTATGTGACCTAAATAAGTTAAGTCTAAGCCCTAAGGTATTCAATTCTCTCTAAAAATCCTTAACTTTAATTCTACTTCTCCACGAATTCCTATCCTCAACCATGTCCTCGGAGAGGTTTAGATTTATCAAATCATGCCTAATCCTCTCATCCCAAGTCAATTTCGGTCTTCCTCTACCCCTCCTCCCCTCTCATTCCTTTTTAAGATGATGATATGGGTTTCATCATCAAATAAATCTGAGGTTGAAACGCATTTGGGTTTCAATTGGATGCCACTAAAGTAACAATTTGTATCGATCAATTTTTGTTTAACATCGTAAAAAAATTTGGCGTTCTCTATTGTTTAACAATGGTTCCTAAGAACATGGATGATGATAACCCAAAATATAATAAAATTTTAATATTGAACAAAAATGAGAATCTCAATAATTACAGATTTTAATTCCAAAAATAATAAATTTCTATCTTGACAATCTTACCCTTATTTTTGATAATTAATCTAACGATCAATATATTTTCCTACGCTTCTTACGAAATTGTGTCTTTTTATTCTAACCTTCCTATATATATATATTCTAGATTAAAAACCTTATTAAAATTAATGTTTTACACGTAATACATATTCATACATATTCACATATGGGTTTTAATGAGGATTCGGAAAACAATTAGTTTAAACGTTGGTGTTGTAAAAATATTGAGTAAAAAGGGTATTTAAAATATTTGTAATATAGTTTAATAATTAAGAAAATGATTAAATGAATTATTAACAACCTTTAGTAAAAATAACGGGCTGGGTGGGGTTCGAACCTGCGCCCACCAGCCTCCAAGTCTTAACGCACACACCCCTAGCCACCGGGCTAGGGGGGTTTGTTGATTAATCCTTTGAACAGATTTTTTATAAACAATATCCAGATAACCCATAAGAACCCTAAATCAGAAATCACCCAATCCGTGAAACGATTGATGAATTGATGTTAGGGTTATTGTGGAGCATACCCCGACGAACTCAACCATATAATTGATTACCTAGTTTGACGATTAACCACGGGTTCAATTCAGATTAACAGGGCCGGCAAAGGGAGCGACGGACAGGGTAGAAGAAGACTTTGATAATCCAATTAATTATGGGGCTTCAGTAGGCGCTGGTTAAAGCGTTGTGCAGACACGAACAATTGAGTTATTAACAATCCTAGGTTATATATTAGATTTTAGGTCATGGCGGTTTAGGTTCTCAATCAATTCGTATCATATGAGATCTCGTTTCCAAATTTTCCGTGTCGGTTAGGCCGCATATAGCAAGGAGGATCAAAAACGTGATTCAATTCCAACTTTAGATCGACAATTGTGGTTCAAGCAATTAAACGGGTCACAGGTATGGTTAAATGGGTATGGATCATGGGTATGGGTTCAGGGTCTAAATGGTTATAAAGAAAATGTGCAAAAGTTTCACTTTAGTCCCTGGAAGTTTGATGTGGATACAATAACGGGTAAAAGTTAGTCTTTTGGGCTAAAAATGAATATTTTCCAAAGTTACATATACATATTAAATAATTATAACTTTTATAATAATTTCTCAATAACCGTGCTTACTTTTCGTTGTTTAAAATTTACCGGAACATAAAACGGGTCAGGTAACGGGTATGAATTAATACGTGGAAAACCCGAGTTGTTACAGAAATCTCACCAGCTATATTTATACCTGGCCGTATTTTATACATATGTTACAGGTACCGTGATTAGAGGATGAAGGACTAGAAGACGCTTAGAATACCTAGGATACTTAATAAACAAGACATTTGTTTTTATTATGATTTGATTTCAATTTGTATTCTTATTTGAACTTGTGTTACATGATGCTTTAATGAATTAATGTTATTATGGTCACAAAATAGTGTCACGTGTGTTTGAGCAATCTGTACGTCACACCCGGGCGTTTCCTCTCTAGCCGGGGTGTTACATAAAATTAAAATAATAAAATAAATAAATAATTTAAATAAGCTGTAAACATAAAAAATAAGCACATAAGGCAATCAAGTAAGCACGTATAGGGTCCTAAGCATATTACTAGGACATTTCTAGCGTCCTATCTTATAAACTTCGGCTCATATACCAATCTGTCATACTCCAACCTACAGCGAAAATGTCGGGGCGCGAACTGTTGGTTCACAAATTACAAGGCACTAACATACAATATTAGTGACAGTATTTAATTATTTTATTAAAATTCAACCAACTACACAAGTCTTAATCAATTACAAATAAAACAAAAAAAATTAAAATAATAGCATCTTGTCTTTTCATTAATAACCTAAAGTTTTTCTAAATAATCTTCAAAACACTTCAACCATCCAAAGAATAGCCTAGAATATGCGTACAAAATAGATATATTTGTCAATAACACATATTGAGTAAGTAGTCACCAGATTTTTTAACACTAATAATATAATATGTAAGAAATATGCAAATCAATACCATGAGTATCAACAATCAAATAAAAGCAAGTAATTGGTGTCGTTTGGCCATGACTCACGAAACGGTCGATGGCCACTAAGACTATAAAAATATAAATAATGGTGTCTGTTGACCATTGCCTTGCAAATCGGGCTTTGGCTACTAGGTCGGCATATGATCATACTTTAATGTAATTATGATGGACCTCTCCAAATGCGATAAATAAACAAGTAAGCAAATATCATATAACATTCAATTGATCAACAACACAGTATTTGAGATTTGCAAGTGATGTAAATAAGATACATAAAAGTATTATAAGGTACATATAAGGTCTCCAAAAGGTTTAAAATCTGTAAAATAGGAGAGTGGTTACTCACCTTATTAATTAGGCGAGTTAAACGATAAAATAAACATATTAAACGAGTCCCGAGCTTAAGAGAGCTAATTGATCCGACACGATCTGACCTGGAACTTCGAGACAATAAACTATAATTAGAAACGAGGACATAGCCGCTGGAATCAGATCAAACGGATGTATAAAACTCAACTTAGGAGGTTTTTAATATTAAAGCAAGCTGGTACTGTTCAGATTTCAAACTACGAGTTGGAAGTCGGGTTCTGACCAGTACACTCAAAATTTCGAAACAAACATAAAAGTCTTCTGGCCTGAATGCTAGTTTTTACTAAAAGGTTGAGTAATCGAATAGTCAAGGAAATTGACTATTATGCCCTTAAACGGGTTGGAAAGCAATTGACTATCAAAATCCCATCAATCAGTAAAATTTAGTTAGGGATTTTGTTAGTTAGATAAAAATATACATCATAAGACAACTTACACGGAAAGATTAAGGAACAAGGAAATAAACGATGTCAAAGAGCCTTGAAACTTGAAAGCCAACAGAGGCTTGAAAAACTTGAATAATTTTGAAGAACCGACAATGGGGGAAGGGAATTTCATGAGTTGTAGGTGTGACGGCTGAGATACAATAGTTTTTAGGGTTTAATGATGTGCTTTGATTAAGTATAATAGGTTATAACTTATTTATGAAGTAATCCGCCCGATTAGGAAATGGAACAATGAATTGATGACGAAATCAAGTTTTTAATTAATAAAATTCGTTCATAATATCAAAGTATAAATTTGGACATGTTATACTGTTATATGACTTATCTTAGGGATTAAGTTTCGTTAATTAGAACCAAATAGACTCGATTTAGCATTAAAAACGAATAAGCAAATCAAAACGAACAAAATATGATGCAGGTCTCTCCCCACGTTACGCAGCCACATGGGGCTCCTCTCTCTGCGTGACGCGGCGTGAGGGGGGGAGGAGTCCAACTTTGATTTTAGGCAAGTATAGTCCATGAACTTCTTATAAACGCGATTTTTAGCTATTTAAAGCGATTTCCAAAGTTTATAAGGGTTATTTGACGAGGTTAAAAGTTATGAGAATATAAATTAAGTTAAACCAAGTTAAATAATAATGAATCCTGTTTGTTTATTAATACGAAAGATCCGAGATGTTATAAAAACAAATATAACATAACTTTGAAAATGTAAATAATAGTTTGAATTTGATAAATGAATAAAATTATGTATTAGAAAGTTGAATAAATTACAAATCATAAAAAATGAAAAACAAATTACATGTTGAGGATATCTTAAATCTCTTAAAATTTATTTAGATACTACATTTGTAGTATTATTTGAAAATTATCCTCATAAAATATTAGTAGTTTTACTGCATCTCTAGCTTTTATTCTGGACAACGCAATATATGACTAGCCATGATTGATTGTCTTAGAAACAATCCAACCATTGAAAATGATTGGTCTTGACTTTTATTAATAGTTATTTCAAAATAAACAACAACTGCTTCATTTGAAATTGGATTGAAATTCTTTCACACGAAGGTATAAGATTTCTTCTTGAAATATAAGTGTGATTACAATATGAATTGTAAGAGCAGTAAAAAATAGCTACAAATTTTAAACTTAAACTTTTAAAAAGTAATATTCCATACACTTACGCATTATAAAAATAAGAAAAAAAAAGTATAAAACCAATAAATAACTACATTAATATTCCATATTATAATATCTATAATAAAAGACATGATATCTATAATCTATAATATATATAAATGAAACCCCTAAAATCATACGTGTCATGATGTGGTATTTCTCCCCTTTTATGAAAGCTACCAGATTGCTTAATTTTTGAATGGAGGACTCTCATTGATTTAACCCAAATTCATGGGTATGGGTCTTATCAAAACCAGATAGCTCTTAAACGGGTTATAACATCTCATTAAATTAAAAAATTAATCTTACCAATTATTTGATATGAAAAATCATACAAAATAGGGATATACTAAAATTTGATATCCAATTTAAAAAGAAAAAGATATTATTTATAATTAATAAACAATTTTATAGTAAAAAACATAAGCGGGTAATGGGTCACCAAATCCAGATAGCTTTTAAACGGGTTATGACATATCATTTATTTATGAAACTCTTTCATCATCAAACCCTAAGTATATTATTAACTTTTTTACAATAAAGAATTTAATCCAACAAATAAATATTAAAAAACAAAAAATGTAAAACAACAATTCTCTCAAGCCATTAGATTGTTTTATTTATAAATGAAGGTTTCCCACGCATTTGACACGAATTCACGGGTAAAGTTCTCACCAAACCTAGATAGCTCTTAAACGAGTTATAACATCTCATTATATTAAAAATTAATCTCATAAAATATTTGATATGAAAATCTTATGAAATAAGGATATACTAAAAATTAATATCCTATTTTATTTAAAAAAAGATATTATTTATAATTAAGAAACAATTTTATAATAAAAAAAATAAATGGTTAATGAGTATCACCAAACCCAGATAACTTTTAAACCGGATTATAACATATCATTTATTTGTGAAACCATTTTATCATCAAACCTCAAGTATATTAATTATTAACTTTCTTACAATAAATAAAATAAAAATCCAAATATATATATAAATAATAAAAACGAATACTGTAAAGCAACCCCCGTAAAACGGGGAATAAAGTCTAGTTATTTTTATAAAGAAAAGTAACATTATCTTTCACACAACATTGATGTCAACCGTATTATAATTTATAATTTTTTAAAAGAAAAAGTAATTTTTTTTTTGTTCAATTTGAAAGAAAATAAGTATGACACACAAAATAATATAAATGAGACTTTGAAGACCTCACAATTAATTACTATATATATAAATATAAACTTTGGTGCCGCAAGTGGCCTATTGGGCAATTTGGCGGCACCGTATTGGTTGACGAATATTATTTTTTTATTGTTTTTTAGTTAAGTAACCATAATAAACTAATGGAAACCGACCAAACGTCAATTTTTTTGTTTTAGTTCTTATATCATAACAAACCTGAAAGAAACTGACTGAGTTTGCGCAGACTCGCGACCTTATTTACAGCCCATGACCGACAACGCTCTGGTTTTAACAATGTGCAAGTTTACCGACCGACCCCCTCCCTCCCCAACCCAAAAAAAAGGTCGTCGGTCTAGCTCAATTTATATATATATTTTTTTGTTTTTTAGTTCTGGTACCGTAACGTATGTAATCAAAACCGACTGAATTCGTGTCAAGTTAACGCCTCAATGCTCGGGGCCGACAACGCATGGGTTTTACCACCGCCCGGGATTGCTAACAAAATAAAGATCATCTTTAATATTTTGTTTTCTTATATATTAATGCTTTTATATGTTAATTTGATGAATTCATTTTTTGGGTTTTAACGCGCAAATTTTACCAATGGTGTCTATATCGTGACGAACGCAGCCGTACTGACCAAATTTGTGTCGACCTATCGTCATAATGCTTGGTTTTACCAACGCCTGTGTTTCAACGATGGAGTTTTTCCAACTGCCCCCGCGCAACGCGCCAGGTAGAAAAACTAGTTACTATATAAAATTGATTTAATGGTAAAAAATCAAATTTGTAGTGTCGGGCTGTAAATGAACCGAACGAACACAAACAAGGCCTTGTTCATGTTGGTTCGTTAAGTAAATAATGTGTTCACGAACGGTTCACGAGCACTTACCGAACGAGATTTTATGTTCGTGTTCGTTCATTAAGAAAAATTAATGTGTTCACGAACGGTTCACGAACACAAATAAAATCGGCAGAGCCTAGAGATTGAGACCGACATATTCATCAATGTGAATAATGAAAGCCTATAAACGAATCGAATGAACACGAACAAGGGCATGTTCGTGTTCATTCATTTAACTTTAAAAGAGCACGGACACTTAATCGAACAAATATCATGTTCGTTTATTTAAAAATGGACATTTGTGTTTGTTTACTTAAAATCTAAACTAACATAATTGAACAAAGATAAACGAACATGTATGAACAAACGTAAATGAACACAAATATAAACGAACTTACATGAAAACACTTAAATGAACACAAATTATCAAATATAAAACCTTTAAGCAGATGACTTATCCAGATAATATTTAATTATTTTCTATTAATATTAATACATAAATGAACATAAATAAACAGACATAAAAGAACATAAACGAACGTTCATGAACATAAATGAACGAACAGAACATCCGTTCATGTTCGTTCGTTTAAATAAACGAACACAATTTTTTTGTTCATGTTCGTTCGTTTATTAAATAAACTAACATGAACGAACTTTTCGCCGAACGGTTCACGATAGTTCACCGAACGTTTGGTTCGTTTGCAGGACTATGAAGTGACACAAATAGATTATAATTAGGATTTATTCAAACTCATTAATTTCCACAATTTCAAACCATTTCATAAAATTAATGTGATCACCAATTAATTTTCTTTTGTATTCTTTGTTGTATTGCACCCAACAAATAAATTAATTCACATTACATTTAATACTCATAAATATTAATTCATTCAAAATTAATTAACGAACCTCGTTTGTTTCAATTGATTTAATTATTTTAATATTTAAACGGTTATTTGAATAATTGGCGGACCATTAACTCACTTGATCATCTCCCTTTGCGTGTAGGGTTGTCTTTACCACTGGGTTAACTCGGATAGCTGAGTTTTATTTGATGATCATTAAAAAAATATATATTATTCATTAATGCATATATGATACATCTCATAAGCGTTCTATTATAAAAATTTGTAATTTTATGCATTTAAAGCAAACAGATTCATTAAGGGAAAACTAATATCTTTTATATACATATATGATACGTCTCAACCACTTGGGTCTATCTCTCTTCCCATAGGCTCTCCGCCGATCACCGAGGTCAGTTCGCTTGTGTGATCCCAGTAAAGGTTAGTTTTTCAATTGATCGTCTTCTCAGGCAGGCATTAACAATCATGGCTTTCTTTATCATCTTGTGTTCTTGCATGCGTATATATATACATAATACATATATGATCCATCATGGAGTAGGGTTAATTCCTTCCTTCTATCTTTGATGCATTCTAATGATCTGATCTTGTTGTACGAGGAATAAAAATAGATCTAGAAATTAATTAATATTTGTCCTCTAAAAAGTGGATATGTTCTCTTGAACATGTCAAGAAGAAAGGTTTGTGGAGTTCTTAATCTTACAGACAGACGAATGATGAGCTAATAATTTGTCATGAGCGGAATTTTATTGGACAAATTTGTTTGTTTGTTCGTTTAAGAGTCATTTTTTTAAATTGAATATATATATTGGGTTCTGGTTTTTATACACCCACAGGGGAGGACAAAAAATTTACATTGTCGTTTACTTATGTGTAAACTGCAGTTTACATAAAAAAAAATGTATGATTACTAGATTAGTTGTATGAAAAAAAGTTGATACTAGCTGCATACGATAATTTTAGATTCTATTGTCTTTAGGTAATTTGTTTTTTGTATTTTGATAGAAAACGAAGATCCAATGACAGACAACAATATCTATACGAACGATGGAACAGTTACCCTAAAAAACGAACGTGCTATAAAGAGGAAAACCGGAAACTGGAAGGCTTGCCCGTGCATTCTAGGTACGATATACATCTGTTCATACGTTGAGATCATGATTATGGTTATTGTTTCATATTGTAGTTTTTATACACATATTTATTTGTTTTATAGGTAATGAATGTTGCGAAAGGTTGGCATACTATGGAATGAGCACCAATTTGGTGAACTATCTTTCGGATCGCCTTAACCAAGGAAATGTGCGTGCCTCTACCAACGTTGCAAATTGGGCGGGGACGTGCTACGCTACACCGTTACTTGGAGCTTTCTTAGCCGATGCCTACTTTGGACGATATTGGACTATTGCGAGTTTCTCCATTATCTACTTCTTTGTAAGTTGACCCCTTGTTTTCCACACATCTTTGTCAAGATTCTAATGTTGTAACGTGTTTTGAAACTGTCTAGAGAAGTTAGTTTGTTGAAGTTTAAATCTCAAACTTTATTTTCATAATCAAACTAATAAAAAATATATCTCTAATACAGTTTTTATTCATATAAATAAATATGAAGCGTTTACATCAACGCAGAGGGTAAACATGTAACAAATTGCGTCGCAAGCCCTTTTTGATAGCAAAACCCAATATTTTAAACAATACATTGATAGATCTTTGAGTCAAACGTAAAAAGATAAACTAACCAATATATGAAAAGTTTGTTTTCTATACAAGGATAACTTCATAAACTAACTATTTACCATTTCTAAGCAATTACTACACTTTTGTTGCAAAACCAATTTCTAAGCAAGCTGGATGGAGTACCATTTTTTTATCACGAAATTGAAAAAAAAAAAAACAAAAAAAACAAAAGGTTTCGTCTCAGATTAATCTTTCAAATCTCTCAAGATCGAGATGGTGCAATGATAAGCAATTAATTCCCCTTTAAGGTTCAAATTTTGCTTTCACTGTTTTCTACCATAAACCTCTTGAAAGTCATATTCACAGTGCAATCTGACCTAATCATGTTGGTTAGCAGGGTATTACCGGCAATGGTTCTCATGTTTACAAAAATAAACTAAACTTTTCAAACCATTTAAACATTCAAAAGATTATGTAATTGTTGCTGGTTTTTGGGTTTGTAGAGTTTTCTAATAACATGCATTTAACATAAAATTTGATTATTCTCTGCAATATTAACTTTTCAAATAATTCATTTAGCATAAGTTTGTTCCCAAAAACCACATACAAACACTTTCTTCCATGATCCTAAACCCAAAGTGAGAGTAACTTAACTTTATGTAGGGAATGACTCTATTAACTCTATCAGCCTCCTTGAAAGCTCTACAGCCTATCTGTGACACGGATGCAGTTTGCCACCCAACCTCAACCCAAACAACGCTCACCTTTGTCGCCCTCTACATGATCGCTTTAGGAACCGGTGGCATCAAACCATGTGTGTCCTCTTTCGGGGCTGATCAGTTTGATGAGACTGATGTAAGGGAGAGAAAAAAGAAGAGTTCATTCTTCAACTGGTTCTATCTTTCCATCAACATAGGTGCGCTTTTTGCGGCTTCCGTATTGGTATGGGTGCAAATGAATGTAGGGTGGGGATGGGGGTTCGGTGTCCCGGCTGTTGCTATGGGGGCAGCTGTTGTCTTTTTCTTCTCAGGGAGCTCTTTGTATCGGATTCAAAAGGCTACGGGCAGTCCTTTCGTTAGTCTTTTTCAAGTGGTAACCGCATCCTTCAGAAAGATTAATGTTAAAGCCCCCAAGGAGAAGTCGCTTCTTTACGAGACCATTGATACCGAATCTCAAATTGTTGGAAGCCGAAAGCTTGAGCACACCGATAAGTTAAGGTAACATATCGATCATATATTCTTGTGATTTTAGAAATGTGAGAACTGAAAAAATATGCCTAAAAACAGCCTATATATTTGTACACCTTAATTTCTACAAAATGCCTAAATTACTCACCAACCATATCTTCAAATCCGAAAAAATCTTGAACAAATAGCATCAATTCTACACAATTTGTTGGAATATTCACCCACTAGGGAGTGCATGGATTTATATTTTGCAACTCCAACTTTAAACTTTTTTTGTATACACCAACCAGGTTTTTCGACAAGGCTGCAGTTGAGACGGACTCAGATCGCAACAAGGCCACACGTAACCCATGGAAGCTATGCACCGTGACCCAAGTTGAAGAGCTCAAATGCGTCATCGGACTCCTCCCCGTTTGGGCAACGGGTATCATATTCGCAGCCGTCTACAGCCAAATGAGCACCATGTTCGTCCTCCAAGGAAACACCATGGACCAGCACATCGGTCCCAACTTCAAAATCCCGTCAGCTTCCCTCTCACTTTTCGACACCCTTAGCGTCATCTTCTGGGCTCCAGTGTACGAGCGCATCATCATCCCAATAGCAAGACGGTTTACAAAGCACGAGCGTGGGTTCACGCAGCTTCAACGAATGGGTATCGGCCTATTAATATCCTTATTTTCCATGATGGCAGCTGCAGGGTTGGAAGTAGTCCGATTAAACTATGTCCGAAGGCACAATCTTTACAATGAGGAAACAATACCCATCACAATATTCTGGCAAGTGCCTCAGTATTTCTTGATCGGCTGTGCCGAGGTCTTCACATTTATCGGGCAGTTGGAGTTTTTCTACGACCAGGCGCCCTACGCAATGAGGAGTTTGTGTTCTGCGTTGTCGTTGACGACGATCGCATTGGGGAATTACATGAGCTCGGTGCTGGTGCAGGTGGTGGCGAAGGTGACCACGAAAAATGGGAAGCCGGGGTGGATAGCTGATAATTTGAATGAGGGGCATCTTGATTATTTCTTTGGGCTGCTGGCGATTTTGAGCTTGTTGAATTTGGTTGTTTATGTGTTCATTGCCAAAAGCTACACCTACAAGAAAGTTAGTGGCTTGCCAAATTGAGTATAGTCAGGTCTTTCATTTTCCAGTAATTTATTGTTTGTAAATGTTGGAAGGGAATTGGATTATTTGTTTCTTTATTTTGCTTCTCGTATGCCAAGATGTTTATTTTATTTTATTTTTTTTAAATTCTGGTATTGGTTTTTGAATGAATATTATATGTGGACATTTTTGTGCTAAAATATTTTCTTATAATTTAAATCGATTGCGGCTTGTAAATGAAACCTTTAGGTATTCCTCACTCTCACTAGTGGCCTATCGGTAAGAAGATTTGAGTTCTCCGGTTGAGATTCAAGTTGGATTCTATTTGTGTCATTTTGGGTGGATATTGATAATTAAGGATTTCAGATAGATCTTGTGAGATTGTTTGTTCGAATCCCGAGCCTACTTGGGTTTTCTTTCCATTGTGTGTTACACCAGGGAGTTCTACTCTTGTGGTGACACAATGACTGTCAAGTGGCAGCGGCGGTATGGTTTCCCGGGGGAACACCTAAGCCGAACTCTGAAGCCAGTGTGGACCCGATTAATACAGCATAGTCTGACCAGAGTAGGGCAATGAGGCGGTGACCTTAACAAAAATAAATAAATAAAGACAAAACATCAAAACTAGTTCTTTATGTTTGTACTTTTTTTCAGTAGACGTCCTTTCGCAAACTTAATGGCATAAAAGATCCTTTGTATTCAAAAACCCTATCACGCTTTGTCCTTTGACCCTAACCCAGTTAAGTTTTCTCGTTAAATCTGATCATTTGCATTACAAATGAGGGTAATTTTGTAAATTTATCTTAATAATTAAAATAAAACATAAAGGGATTTAATAGTAATAATAATAATAAGTGTAGAACCCACTTATCATCTTTGTCATCTTATCTTCCTCCCATACAAAACCATCGGCCGCTATCAACAAAACCATCTTCCATCGCTTTGACTTCCGGCAACCACCATCATGACCTGCACAAACGACTAACGTAACCCACAGCCGCCGCCACCACTGCAGCCACCGTCACCAGGTTGGCACTCCACCACCACCTTACCTGCATCTCTTACCCTTCCACTGAAAATGCCTAATTTCAAGATCTGATCGATTCAAGAAAAACCCTTTTGGCCCACTTCAATTTCGGTGCTAATCTCTTCAAATTCCTAACAGCCAATTTTGATTATTTGTATCTTTTCTTGATTAGAAATTGTGTTCCCAGAGGCCAGAGATGAACCGAAGACGACGCCGCAGCCGAGTTCTTCCGGTGGGAATGTAAAAAGAGTAACGAGGCGATGGGTTTGTGTAGCCGGAGACATTGGTGGCAGCGGTGGCGGGTGATGTGTGGCGGCGGTGGTTGTGGAAAGTTTGGGTTTGGATATATCTATCTATCTATCTTTGAAGCTGACGCCTTGCAGTTTATATAACTAAGTGGTCATCGTCGAAGTTGTCGGGAAAACGAGGTGTTGCCGGCGATGATGGTTGTCCAGGACTCCATGGTTTGGGATGAAGATGTAAAGGCAAAGATGATTAGTGGGTCCCACACTTATTATTAATATTAAATCTCTTTATGTTTTATTTTAATTATTAAGATAAATTTAAAAAATTACCATTATGTGCAATGCATATGACCGGATTTAACGAGAAAACTTAACTGGGTTAGGGTTAAAGGACAAAGCGTGATAGACTTTTTGAATACAAAGGAAGTTTTATGTCATTGAGTTTGCGAAAGGACGTCTACCAAAAAAACGTACAAACATAAAGGACTAGTGTTAATGTTTTGTTATAAATAAATAAATAAATATAAAATTCACCATTCAAAAGAAAAAAAAAATGAAATCTTTAGGTAACTTTGACAAGACAACATTGAAAGGCTAGAGCAATTAGTATTTTGTATAATACAAGGTTTTCGCCCCCTATGTTACTTTTTTTTGAGGGGGGGAGGGTGTGTGTAAGGCCCCGAACCCCGGGAACCCCACAGTTGGTATTCATTCAAAACACTCGTAAAAATATTTAAACTTAAAAACAATTTATTTCATTAAAATAACCATCTCAGAGTATATTTCAGCGGAAAACATAAATAATAAAATAAGTTCCCAAAATTCCGGGAATATTGCCCAAAACTAATTCAATTATATTTATAAAACTTTTTAAATTAAAATGTTCAAAAATAAAATATTCCATCCACGTATGCCCTTCACCGTCCAAGTAGCTTCGTGCACGTCCAAGCGATAAGGCATCCTCTTCCTAACCTGAAACTCACACTAACATGCACACAAAGTCAGCTTGAGCTGAGTGAGTTCAAGTTTTGAATAAATAATATCAGTAAATAATAATCATGATAGTCATTCCAAAAGTTTTAAAGTAAAAAATAATACATTAGTTAAACCATCATCATTGATAAATAATCATTTTCATACATATATATATATATATATATATATATATATATATATATATACATACATATATATATATATATATAAACATCATTATAAGTACATCCCTATATACATACATACATATATATATATATATAACATCCAAGTAATAACATCAGGGTCGAGCAAACGTACAACCCAAACACGTAACATCAGGGTCGAGTAAACGTACAACCCAAACACATAACATCTCATCAACGCATGCAAACACAAAGTAGGCATACGTAACATCAGTAGTCGATACGACTACAACATCGCCAACTATAGGCCATACAATAATTTATATATACACACACACACACACACACACACACATACCATAACATTCCAAGGCCAACTATATACTAGCAAGCCTATATAAAATAGTTTAAACGTTTCATCAGGAAAAATCGTTTAGGTGTGCATACTAGCCCAAAACTTAAAAGAGTAAAAAGGGGGCATCATGAACTCACGTGACACAAGACACGGATTCACCACGAGCTAGAGAATCCCTAAGAAATCCCAAAACTCAAACACCTGTCGGTTTACATTCAGTCAATACTAATGACATCAAGATGACTCGTTTATCCTACGAGATGTTCTAACATGGTTCGGGTTACCTAAACCCTCGACCTCATCAAACTCAATCACAACAACCCTCGCGGTCTCACATTCACCAAAACGACCCTTAGGTACTCCTGGGAATAAAGAATTCCCAAATTACCCCCGGAAGCACTAGGTGATACCACTACGCGCGTTTAAGAGTCTTTTAGGCCGTTAACATCCAACTCAGCCCCTTGTGGACCCATTATGATAAAATCACAACTAACAAGTCCACACGACGCTACACGAGTCAAATGGGTCGGTAACTCGCAAGTACAACGCACCAACTACTCAATAACCGCAATTACGCGTTGTACCGACCCGTTGGAGTAACCGACAACCAATTCAGCCCCCATAACTTATAAAAATGATTTTGCAACAGCCCGTACATCAAACCAAGTGTCCCCGAGCTGAATTGGTCGTTAATCACTTCAACACTCGCGTTAAACGCATCAAACTACAATTCTAGTCAACCGAACACTAACAATCTAACTACAACTAGTTGACCAATCTAACGAACACCAATGAACATGATTTTTAGCTATGATATACGGGACATACCTAGGAAGATTGTGGTGCAAAAGCTCACTTCAAGCAGCCTCGACAAGAACACAATTGAACATTGTTGGTGCATGATGTCAGTAGTTCAGTGTCTAGTGTCTGTAATCGAGTTTGTAATGTTTTGTATTTGATGTAAGCGAAGTTAGCTAACAAGTTCGCTGATATAGGCGAACTTGTTAGACAAGCGAAGTTAGGGACAACTTCGCCTGAACATGCCAGGCGAAGTTGTCGTGATATATATTGATTAGGTTACGGCTTAATCAATAAGAAGTTTTGTTATTCGAGTTTACGAGTCAGAGAGTCCTGTAATCAGTGATTGATATCACGTGTTTAAGGTTGCAATATAACGAGTATTTGTTTATTGTAACGTGTGTTCGATTGTGTTAACTCGTATCGTCTTCTACGCTCGTAACGTCTTACGTAGGGATTCCGCACCTACGTAGAACGAGATATCTCGTGTAGATCCGGCTGGGAACCTACAAGTGGTATCAGAGCCTTAGGCTCTTATGCTATGGTTCGAGATCTGCGTTTTGGTGTTTCTGGCACGTTTCTGATGCGTTTCTGGCCGATCAGCGCCGCAGGCGAAGTTATGGGGTTCAGGCGAAGTTGTCGCTTAAATTTTAGGGTTTAGGCGAAGATATAAGGTTAAGCGAAGTTATTCACAACTTCGCCTACCTCACAAGTTCGCTTATCTCAGGCGAAGTTATCTGTCAGGCGATGTTTTGGTCAGGTGAAGTTAAGGAGGAGCGAAGCTGACTTTAGGCGAAGTTAACGAGAAAAAAAAAAAAAGAGTGTTTTGGAGTTCTCGTCTGTATGGCCAGGTGTACACGATTATTGTGAGACCGAAGACGTTGTTCCGTCAACGGGTGAAACTTGTTATCTCTTGGTCTTACGTGTGAACAAATACATGTCAACTCTGGATTTGGAGTTGAGGTTGTGAATGGGATATTGATTGAAACTGGATATTGACACATATTTGGGTGTTTGTGGGCAATGAAATTGTTGTTGTTCGAGGTTGACCAACTGAAGAAAGTCAAATTGAACTGAAGGTTTTCGTCATTACTGGATTGCGGTCAGAGCATATTATTTATGTTATTTTCAAGGCGTTCGAGAATTGGATCCTGAAACGTGATGCTTATTTATTAAAGTGAAAATTCTGGAACAAGTTGGATTTAATCGGGAATTAAAGTGTTATATGTTCTTGATCGTTATCCCTAGTGATTGCAGATGCTTCGGATTAATTAATGGTCATGTGTGTTAGATTCTGTCAAGGTGGTTTTGTGATGAAATTGATCACTTGATGTTGAGTAGTTGAAGATTAAACCTTATCGTATGCAGACGTGTTGGTGAAGTTGTGGAGAGAGCCCAACTTCACGTGTTGGTGAAGTTAGAAGAACTTCACGTGTTGGTGAAGTCAGAAGGACTCACGTGATTGGTTGAGATGATTAATTAGGCACGGGGATGCATGCATTTCAAAGACCTCAATCTATTTAGTCGGAGAAGCTTACACTGAAGGGGAGATCTGATATGGAAGACACTGGGTGATTGGTAGATTTGTGAAGCTACATGACAGTTTCAGACACGGCTGGTTGAAGGGCAAACAGAAGATCATCAGTTAAGAGGGAGTCTGTTGGTGCATGTTTTGTAACAGATGATCTTTTGTGTTTGTTAGAATTGAGAGCAACGGTCAAAGGGGAGTCTGTTGGTGCATGTTTTGTGACCGTCGCTATGCAATTTTGTTCAGCCGAAACGAAGTACGAAGTTTGAACAACTTCGCCATAGGCGAAGTTATAACAAATTCGCCATAGGAAAAGTTGTAACAACTTCTGCCATAGGCGAAGTTATAACAACTTCGCCTTAGGCGAAGTTGTAACAACTTCGCCTACTGGCCCAAGCCCGTGAAGTTGTGATTATATATATCGGCTGTGTCTTGTTTAGGTTGAAAATCCAAAAAAAGTTGAGTGAGTTTAGTGATCAGTTTATTTGTCTAGAGAGAAACCAAGAGTGAGAGTCGTGTGGGACGACCCGAGGTAGAGCTCACCTCGGGTCGGCCGTCATTTGTTTTCATGTTTGGTATGTAAGTGTTTTGATTATTATATAAAAGATCTGCAGATGTGTTTATCCCATTCGTGTGTTTGTTCGTGTGTTTGTATGTGTGTAATCGTGTTCTTCGTCTTCTACACCAATAAACGAGTCTAGGAGGATTCCGCACTCCTAGACATCGTGCGGATCTCGTATCGATCGGCGACGCCCCGGGGGGGGGGACCTACAAGTGTTATCAGAGTCGAAAGTCTACTACAGGTGGATGTCAGTTTCTTGGTGGCAGATTAGTGTCATGGCAATGCAAGAAGCAGACCTCAGTCGCGATTTCAACCTGTGAAGCAGAATACATGGCAGCATCTAACTGCTGCTCCCAGGTTCTTTGGATTCAACAACAGTTGCGCGATTACGGTCTGAATTTCACTCATACTCCTATTTGCATTGATAATACTGCTGCTATCTCAGTAACTAACAATCCCGTAAAACACAGTAAAATTAAACATATTGACATCCGTCATCATTTTATACGGGATTGTGCTGAGAAGAAACTGATTGTGCTCGAAAAGGTTGATACGCTAGATAATTTCGCTGACATGTTTACGAAAGCGTTTGACAAAACTAGATTTCAAAACCTTGTTGAGCTGAATGGGATGATCAATCCCGAGTAACCCTGCTTTTTGTATTAGTATTAAATAAAAAAAAAAAAAGATCACTATCGCTTAGAATTATGTCGGTTGCCTCAGTTTGAAGGACATATCTTCGGATATGTTTGGTCCTCATTTCTACTTGTTGAATATAAGGATAGCCATTAACCAGATGACTGAAAGTGACCGGGGCGGTTTATGATGTGTTTTTATTCTTTCGCTGAAAATTAGTCGATCATACTTAGTTAGAAGGACACATACTTGTATGTGGTCGGTCCAGCTGATCCATTGGATTTTCGGGATAGCCGTTTACCTGAAAACTTCAATTTGATCGGGGCGATTGAAGTTAAAAAATTTTCCGGGAGATGAAATTATTTTTCAAGTCTACTACTTCGTAAGAAGTTCCTTTACTATGTTTAACAGAAAATTGATCCAACCTTGGAAAGTGATAGATATACTAATTCTGTGTGCTTAACTAGTGAAGTTATTAGGCCTAAAAGACTTTAGAACAGTCATTGTATGTCATGGTAGCTTTTTCTGGTGCGTAAAAGTAGAAGTGATACTAACTAAATCTACTCGATTTTACGTGGAAACTTCTTAACAATTGTGCATGTCTCCATATATATCTTTCCGAATGATAGGCAGAAAAGCGATTACCCAGTCATACACGAGCCCGTGAGTGTTCTGATTCCCGTGAAGATAGCGTGTCAAGAAACGGCAGTGATCCAGATTAGGGACTTGCAGTAGTTTATCTGACGTTGTGAAAAAAAAATGTGTGAGTTATTAAGACATTATAGAGTTCATAATGATAAGACTTCTCAATCAAGATGCAAGATAGAGAACGGGAAGAAGAGTCTGACGATCGAAGAGAATTTACTATTTAATCAGACACTACGGGTCGAGGTCAACTCGGGGTGACTTGGGGAAAGCCAAATACGCTTTGAGAATAGATAGGAGGTATCATAATCTCTGAGTTGTTGCCCACTTAAGTTTTGAGCTTAATTGAACCGAACCCGTATCACAGAAACAATGAAAACCATTTTAAGTTAATTACCTGCTTACAACCTGTTTCTTTATGTCATAATAAAGCTGAACACGGATCTGTGTGACAGTCACGTAGTTAGTATGATTCCTGTTCGGATCTTTTCTAAAACATGGTAGTCCCTATCGAGACTGAAATTTGATCCCGTGTACTTTAAATTTTAAAATTTTTCTACTTATGTAGGTGTATGATTTATACCTGGTTACTTGGTCTTGATCGTATCATTTAACACCTTAAAGGATGTTTTAAAACTTAATTGCAAATTGTTCAAATTATAGGGGTGTGTTTTGAAAATTTTAATACCGGCGAAGTTGTCCATAACTTCGCCTGCAATAGGCGAAGTTATCCACAACTTCGCCTGTAAAATTATGACCCTATATAAAGAAGTTTTAAGGTCAAACTGGTTCATTATTTTCAAAACCTAGCGAACTTATCCAGCGAACTTAACCTCTAAACCCACAGCGAACTTATCGATCTTCATCTGTGTTCTTTTTCCAGTTATAATCTGAGTTATAGGTGCGTAGTGTTGATAGTATCACCTATTCGCTGTCCGTAACGTTAATCAAAGGTCGTTTCGACCCGATTCACGACCTCGTTTTTCTGAACCTTCAATAACCGATTTTCAAACGTGTTTTCACGTGGTAGTAATCAACCTAAACGTCCAAATCATCATAAAATCAAGTTTTACGGATCCGCAAGCTCAAAATTGACCAAATCACGTCGTTCGATAAACCTAACTGATGCCGTTTCATATTCGGCGAAGTTACAGTTTAGGCGAAGTTGTCCGTAACTTCGCCTGAGGTTTAACTTCGCCTGATAATTATTTTTGAAACAGTTTATGAGGCGATGTTGTGGTTAGGCGAAGTTACCATTAACTTCGCCTGGACCTTTTTACTTAACAGTTAACAGACGAAGTTAAAGTTGAAACGAAGTTGTTTCCCAACTTCGCCCCACCTTTAACTTCGCCTATACAGAAAAGATCACAACTTCGCTCATGGTAACAGGCGAACTTGTGATTTGCTTTGTCGCTTATCTAACTTAGTCTGTTTGGTGCAGATATGGCTGCTATAGGTGGTGCAGGCGGTGATGACGGTGGTGATAACCAAAGACAGTTCTTCCCGGGTCACAACATGTATATAACATTAGACCCGGAGGCGAGCGGAGTTGATGATTTCCGCGAAATCATCACATTCCTACTACGCTCGCGTATATTCCACGCGATTACGACAACACTGCCAATATCCTTGCCAAACATTGAGGATTTTTGGCAGACCATGGAATATGATTGTAGGGTCGAGCCCCCGGTGATGCGAGCAACAGTCAACAATCACATTGTTCAGTTCTCATCTGAACAGATCCGGGCGGCTTTACGATTTGGAGATGAGACGAGGGATGACCCGACAGATTTTGTGGCTCCTTTCCGTGATGGAGCGTTTTTGAGGATGGGATACTCTGGTCCCTTGGGAGATACTCAGAGAAGGAAGGGGTTTTTACTTGACCAGTGGCGCTTTCTCATGCATGTCATGATTGTTTGCATGTCAGGGAGAAAGGCGGGCACTGATGGCATGGGCGCGACCATGCAGTCGGCAATGACTGCTCTGACTTATAATAAGCGTTACAGCTTTAGTCAGATGGTCTTCTACGAGATCGATCGACAAAGAAGAGCGGTGGCGCGTGAGAGATTTATCATGTATCCAAGATTTCTCCAAATGATCTTGAATCATGTTGCTCCAACGCTACCTCAGCGCCGACCAATCCGATACGTAGAAAGTGTGAGCAAAAGGATCTTTGCCCAATGCAGATCCTCCAGTGCGAGGAGCAAACCTGAGCTCCGTCCTCGGTATACTCCACTATTTGGGTACTTGATCAACCCGGGGTATGTGCCTGCTCGAGGGGACGAGTTTCGGGACCCGGCACCACAACAGGCAGGAGCACCTCAAGCTATACCTGCTGCTCCTGTTGTGTCACCGGAGGAGAACGTTGACCTTGACGCAGGGTTTGGCGGTCAAGGATTTTTTGACATGGAGAGGGTTGATCCAGAGGAGATTGTGCAAGTCTCTGTTGCACAAGTTTCGGGTGTGAATGTTACTAGGGCAGCTACAACGGTGGCTGGCTCAGATTCTGATGATGAAGTGGCCGAAGCAAGACGGATTTTGGTAACACATGAACGGACTCATGGGAAAAGGAAGAGAACTGATGATGATAGCGAGTCAGACTATGAAGAAGAAGTTCAACAGTTGATCCGGAGATCAAGAAGGGAACGGATAGGTGCAGGATCGGGAGCCGGTGAGAGCTCGAGGGTGGTACGTTTCACCCCACCCGCACTGTCCGGTATGACAATGGTTCCCTCATCATTACAGGTTACAAGGCCAAGCGCCACGAACATTCCCGTGGTGGCTACCTCATCCTCATTTGGCCTCCCACTCACTTCATTTCAACTATCGGCTCCGGAGATTGTCTCGTTGCCACCTCCAACTCTTACTCCAACGGAGGTCGTGGCACATTTTATTGAGTCGACGGTTGTGGCCACTGCAGGGTTATCGGTGACGATACCACCTGCGGTTACGTCTACTTCTGAGGTCCCGGATACATCGGCAATCCCTCCTCAGTACACTCAAGATATATCACATCTGAGGTTTGATTTCGATGCAACCTTATCAGACTCAGAACGAATAACAGCACTTGAACGGGTCGTGGCAGAACAGTCAAGGATTAATCTTATCCAGACCCAGGCTATTCAACGCCTAGTTGCAGAGAATCAGATGCAGTCGTCCCTGCTGGTAGAACATGGAAAAATCATAGATGCTCTGAAGGATTTCTTGGCATCTCAGGGGGAGACGAGCTGTAAAGGCGATGAGTTGAGGACCAAGAGGAGAAATGATCGAGACGATGATCCCAATGCATCGAAAGGTGCAGGTGGTGAGTTGCCAAGAACTGTACAAGCTCTTGGGACTTCCACAACTCAGGGGGAGTCGACAACTGCAGCTGGTGGTGATGATGTGGTGGTAGTGGAGGTTGAGGAGATGGATGATGATTTTATGTGTGATGATGATGTATTACGGAGTGATGAGATAGAGAAGATTGGTGAACAGATTGTGATTGATGATGAGATAGAAGAGGGAGAGATAGTAGAAGAGAATGTAGAGCATGAGATTCCAGAAGTCGATAACGCAGATATGAGTAAAGAGATGGGAAATGATGAGACTGAATGGGAAGAGCAGCCTAGATGGAAAGAAGGCTATGCTCAGTGGTTCGTCAAAACGAAGAAACCAGCGGTCCCTACTATGTTTAAGAAGACTTACAACATTAGAGGCTATGCTGAAGCGAGAAAAGGGATTATTTGCTGGATATACGATGAGCAGTTGAGGCTCTTCGTGATTAAGAGATATGATGGTATTCAGTACTTCAAAAGAATGTTGAGATCGTTGAACACACTGCCAGAATGTGAAGTGAAAGACTTAGCCAGATTGGGATTGATAAATCGAAGTGATGATAATATGGCTAGGGTCATCGGGAAGATAGTATGGAAGGAGAGTATAAAGGAAAAGAAGTTCGAGCTGCTGAAACCACAGAAGGGTAAACTTATCAAAGATAAAGATAGAGGGTTGAGAGCAGATGGCAAGCCTTGGATGATTATGAAGTATAAACCGATCCGGTGTTTGAAAGAAGTGCCGATGAAACAAATGCCCAAGGATGTGCTCAAAGAGTTGAAGTGGTGGTATGTAGATTGTGAGACAGCTGAAGCAGTGATGGAAGACGAAGATAAACAAGAGCTGCTGAGAGTCTATGATCCGATGCATCTAGTGAACCTGTCTCGAGCTGATCTGCAGGTGCTGAATGAGAAGAAAATCTTTTATATTCCTGCTTGGAAAGACGAAGCGAGGAAATATCAAAGAGTTGTTTCGGTATGTGTACGAGAAGGAGTGAATGCTTAAAGATGAAGATTCAAGATTGTTGAAGATTACAAGACACGTGCTTGAAGATAAAGAGATGAAGCTACTGCCAAGGGGGAGTCTGTTGGTGCATGATGTCAGTAGTTCAGTGTCTAGTGTCTGTAATCGAGTTTGTAATGTTTTGTATTTGATGTAAGCGAAGTTAGCTAACAAGTTCGCTGATATAGGCGAACTTGTTAGACAAGCGAAGTTAGGGGCAACTTCGCCTGAACATGCCAGGCGAAGTTGTCGTGATATATATTGATTAGGTTACGGCTTAATCAATAAGAAGTTTTGTTATTCGAGTTTACGAGTCAGAGAGTCCTGTAATCAGTGATTGATATCACGTGTTTAAGGTTGCAATATAACGAGTATTTGTTTATTGTAACGTGTGTTCGATTGTGTTAACTCGTATCGTCTTCTACGCTCGTAACGTCTTACGTAGGGATTCCGCACCTACGTAGAACGAGATATCTCGTGTAGATCCGGCTGGGAACCTACAAACATCCACCGGTTAAGCCTAAAACAAACCTATCGATCAATAACAAGTAGAACGTGCAAATTTTAGCATGCGAAAATGCATTTAATTACATAGGATAACCTTTGAAATAAATTATTAAATTTTTACCAGACTTTAATAAATTTCTTAGGTTTATAAAAATATTTTTATTATATTTTTCTAGTGGACACAAAAATTATAAAAATTCCTCCAACACAGCAAGATACGTGCAGCTATTTCAGTGCGCAACAAAATGGTTTTATTTTTATAAAATTCATTACCGAACCAAATTAAACGATTCCAATTGGGTTTGATTCTTAACTCAAAATATTAAGTTCCAGAAGTGGAACCAACTAATTTGGACATGTTGAAAAAGAGTTATGATGTCGGGAAGACAGACCAAAGTCCGTCATCCCGCATCAGCTTTGACACTAGATTTTATAAATTCATAAAAGCCATTCAAATCTCGTCCAAAAAATTACATATTATACCTTTCTGGAAACTAGACTCAAAGTAGAACATCATGGAATCATTAATCGATCAAAAACAATGGATTATCATCGCGTTACAGACCCTACAATAAACGTATACGAATTTTTCAGCAAACTGTTATCATCAAAACTCAACCCTAACGTGTTCGATAACGGGTTTAAATGTGAAAAAGACTTGCATGGATGATAGACTAACCTTTAATTGAAGTTTTACGCTCACGACTTTTCCGGAAACAAAGAAAAATCGCAGGGGGGGGTTCTCTTGGCCGATCGGCTGCGCCTAATGGTGCTAGGGTTAGGATTTTTTTATTTTTTATGATACAAAAAAATGTTACACACTAGCCCTCAAAGTTTAAGGGATATGTCAACTTGGAAGAAAAGGTTAGATAACTTACCGTACCAGGAAGATGGTCGGGTCAATGAAAGATGTTGGATAACTCCCAAGAAATATACATACTCTACATGCAGGAAATCTTTAAACCGAAAAAAATTTGCCGGCGTTATAGGGTGGTGGGGTTAATTAGATTTTTGTTTTTAATTGTTTTGATATTTTGCTATTTTTATATTTTGTAATGATTTGTTTTATTTTTTAGCTTAGCTTTGTTTTACTTTCAATTGAGATATATAGATTTCTTAGATTTTCAATGAACCTGTCACACCCCGACAAAAGGCGGCGGAACATGCCGGGGTGCAACGATTGCTCATAAGCGCATGACACTATTTAAAGAGACAATATTTAACAAACTTATTTCATTTCACAACATCGAAAATGTCACATAACCAAATATTCATAACTCAAATACAACAAAATATAACAAAATATAGCAAATCAAATATTGTTCATTTTTTGCTAATATCCTAACGGTATTTGTGATGTTTTCTTCACCGAACTCCATAATCAACCTAGATGCAAACCTGTATCATTTCATAAAATAAAGTTTATCAACACAAAGGTTGGTGAGCAATTCATAAGTTTGAACAATAGATATATAGTATGAAAAGCCACAAAACTAGTATACAAAACCATAAATAATAGCTATAAACTTGGATAAATAGTTATTGCTAACAAGTTAGCGACACCCAACTATAAGGGGTTGCCAAATAGTTTAGGATTTTATAGTTATCGTTAATTGCATTACGTTAACGACACCTTGCCATGAGGGGTTGCCAAATGGTCTAGGATTTATAGTTCCACCATCCAAAAGCGATAAACACATAGTCAAATAAGCATAGAACACCAAATCGAGCAATTATTCAAGTAAGGTATACAACAACGTTTGTGGTTTAAGACCCCAAGTATAAAACATTTAGTTTAGATAAGTTGAAATGTCACCCCCAAAATAAAAGATAGAAAACGGGGTATGAAGTTACTCACGTTCAAGTAATAAACTTGAAAGATTGATTATTTGGAGATTTGCCGGAACGACGAGTTTAACGTATGAAGCCTAAATAAAAGAAAGTCTTGGATTTAGAAAGGTTGTCTTGAAGATCTTTAAATAAAATAATTGTTGCAAAAACTAATCAATTAAAGTTCAAGGTTTAAAATGTAACTATTTAAGAATTTATAATAACCCTTTTAAAAAACGTAAGTTTGCTCAAAACCGGGTTAAAGTATCTAACCTTAATATTTACTTAACCAATGTTAAGTAATAAGGTGGGGAAAATGCTAAAATGCAAGTTCCATTAGGCTAAAGATACTAAAACGGGTTTTTAACGAGTGTTCGGGTTGTCGGTTCGGGTCTTGACAAATGGTCGAACCCAAAGTCAACTTTACAAAATATTAATTGTTATGAGATAACTCATTAAAACATACTAACACTTAACCAAGTACGTAGATCTATTGTTTAGAACTAACAACGCACGTTAAGCGAGTGTTCGGTTTTGTCGGTCCAAACTATGTTATGAGATCAAGTTGGATCCAACTATTCCAAGTACTTAAGAAAAATAATTAAAATCAGTTTGTAAACTATTTTTTTTAAAGAAATATACAAGTCTTGATAACTAAAAACACACTTGTGTGTCTTAAGCGAGTAAAAGTCGGTATAGTTCGGTCACCATCTCACAAATAGTTCATAGATGGTTTCTACATGCCCAAATATCATAGAACTTGTATATTGGTTTATAAATGAAGAAAACTTAAATTTTACAACAAAAAAAGTTAACTACAAGTCTTTTAAGCAAAAGTTTCGGTTTAGTTCGGTTTCCATCTCCCAACGAGTTCATAGATGGATTCCATATGCTTAATATCAAAGAACTTGTAAAAATGATTTTTGAAACTCAAATCTAGCAATAAACATGTTTAAACAACTATTTTAACAAAACTAGTAAACAAAAGTTCGGTTTCCGGTTTGGACTAGTTTCGGTTAAACCGAGGTTAGTCTTATACAAACCCACACCATGGAACTTGTAAATAAGATGAACAAACTAAAGGGTTAGAAGTTAGTCATAAGTGATATGTATAATAAGTTATGTGTGTGTAAATATATATCAAGAACACGAAGTCCTCCATGAAGCCTTGCCTTATGACATTCGAAACTTAACCAACCAAAGTCGGTGAAGTAACAAATAAAGGAAACAAGGGGTGTGTATTATATATATGTTGTACCACCATATTCAAGAGTTAGTAATGTTAGATGAACAAGTTAGAATGAAAGACTATAGTTAGTTTGACTTGAGAAGTCAAAACTTCAAAAAAATACATAATAAATAACAACCTTGAATCTATGGAGTTTGAGAGGGTTTTTTGGAGATGTAGCAAGAGTAAAATGAAGAAGATGGGTGTGTATATATAGGGAAGGAGTGAAGGGTTGGGTATAAAGATTCTTTTATGGTTTGCATAAAAATGGGTATGTTTAAATGGTCAAACAATGCATAATATAAAAATAACAATATTTTATATATTTTAAATGACAAGATCCAATATTTTATATATTTGAAATGTTCGGGTTACAAACGGTCGGGTTTACATAACAAAAGTGACCCGAAATTGACGAATGTCACAGAACCAACATAAATGAACACGAATATGTTGGTTTTTTTAAAACGAACAAACATGAACAAAAATATTTGCCTTATGAAAAAGGGGTGGTTAATGTAGGTTACAATGGTGGTTGATGCAGGAGAGGGGAGGTTGACGATGGTGGGTGGTAATTATAAGTAAACCGGAGATTGAGAGGATAGACCGGCGATAGGGAATATGTATATGAGAGAAATTATATTAAGGTTTAATGTTAAAAGGGTTTCACAAATAAATGAGATCTTATAACCCGTTTAGAGGTCATCCGGGATTGGTGAGACCCATGACCCGTGAAAATTGTTGTTTGATAATTAAGGGGTTTCACAAATAATTGAGATTTTATAACCCGTTTAAGAATTATCCGGGTTTGGTGAGACCCATGACCCGCAAAAATTATTGTTTGATGATGAAAGGTTTTATAAATAAAGGAAAATTGGAAATAAATAATCCCACCTTTTGTGTATTGGCCGATAATAATCCCACCTTTAAAAATCACTATCAATGGTCCCACCTTTCAACTATTTTTGTCACAATGGTCATTTGTTAAATAAGTTTTTTCCTAGTTTCAAATCGATGTTTTAGGGCTTTTGATCGGAAGAAGGATACGAGTTGACCGATGTAAAACTTATCTCGAAATGGTGATCCAAACGACGAAAAAATGTTTCAATTCGGGTGCTTGAATTTCCAATTAACAAAAATCAAGCCATTTGAATCACCGTTTCGAGATAAGTTTTACATCAGTCGACTCATATCGATCTTCTGATCAAAAGCCCTAAAACATCGGTTTGAAACTAGGGAAAAAACATGACGACATTAAGTATTTTTAACGAAGGACCAGTGTGACAAAAATAGTTAAAACGTGGGACCGTTGCTAGTGATTTTTAAAGGTGGGATTATCGGCCAATACATAAAAGGTGGGATTATTTATTTCTAATTTTCCATAAATAAATGAGATGATATACCCGTTTAATGATTATTCGGGTTTCATAAGATTCATGCCCGGGAATTTGCGTCAAACTCATAAGAAACCACCATTCAGTAATGAAGCAATCTGATAGCCCGAGAGGAGGTGGGGAGCAACCACATCTTGACACATAGGATTTTTATATAGGAAATTATATTTATGGATAGAGATATACGGATCTTCAAAAGTGGCAGGTGACAAACAACTAAAACTGTGACTTGGATGACATGTGTATCTAACATGAAGGCCGCATAGTTGATATTTGGTTCAAATTGGTTACTGGTGAGTATATGTGATAGGTAGAGCTAGTTATGGGTGAGCATAAAATCGAATTAAACGTACAGAAACTAAATTAATCGAAAAAACCAAATCGAAGTATTAATCGGCCGTTAAATTTTGATTTTTGAATAAGTGATTTTTCGATTCGATTTTAGTTAACCATTTTTTAATAACCGAGCAGATTAATCAATACATTTAACATTAGCAATCATCTTTTTCTAATGATAATTTGTTCCAATACTTCAAAATGATATTTAACTTTCTCTAACCATTGTGTTCTTAATCTAGGATATATTCATTCTAGAAACATTGGATTTTAATAATCCCACCTTGTAGTTGGCCAATAATAACCACACCTCAAAAAATAGTTGTCATCGGTCCCACCTTTCACATAAATTGTTTTCATTGGACCTCTGTTAAAAAGAACCTGACGTAGTTAAGTTTTTTTTCAAATTTCAAGCTTATGTTTTAGGGCTTTTGATCGTAATGAGGATATGAGTCGATTGATGTAAAACTTACATCGAAACGGTATTCCAAACAGCTTGATTTTTGTTAATTGAAAGTTTAAACACCTTAACTGAAGCACCGTTTCGTCATTTGAAGTGCCGTTTCGAGATAAGTTTTACACCAATCGACTCTTATCTTCATTCCGATCAAAAGCCTTAAAACATCAGCATGAAATTTGAAAAAAAAAAACTAACGACGTTAATTAAGCTTTTTTTATACGGAGGTCTAATGAAATCAATTAGTGTGAAAAGTGGGACATGGGGCAGCGATTTTCTAGATGAGATTATTATCGGTCATATGCAAAAAATTGGGATTATTATAATCCATTTGCCTTCATTCTATTAGTAACATATATTAATTCATTTCTAACGACAGTGACTTTAGATTGCACTTAGTCTCTTTTACAATTGTCTTGATAGTTTGCTCTTCACCTACTAAAACGTAAAACTAAGTTTATGAGTAATCCTTTATGCATATTTTGAAACTAATGTGTATTTTGGTAAAATTCTTAAGAAAGGTCAATAAATATTTAGTCCATACTAAAAGTTTGGGCTTAGCAGTTAAATAACCGAATTGACCGTTAATAACCAAAAATAAATCGTTAATAACTGATTAAACTTGACCGAATAGTTATTTTTTTAATAAGCGAAGTGTTTGATTATGGTTTTTGTTATTACCATTAAACAAACCGAACCAAACTATGCACCCCCTAGAACTAACAAGTGCAATTGATGCGCATTTGATTCATAGACTGGCTTTATATCATACGCCGACGTTTAGAGACAACACTTAACTAAATGTTGTCGGCACAGGTTTTAGTGACGACATGCCCTCATCACATGTCTCGCCGCCATTACTCTCACACTAAAGGGGAAAAGGTTGTTGAAAAGATGCCGTTACTATATACCACACCTTCACGATGACATGTCGTTGCTGAAGGGTCGACCTGACAACTATTTTATGATTAAAAACTTAACAAAAATAATAAAATAAATTTCAAACCTTTAGCTGACAACATGTCATCACTAAAGGGTCAATGCGAGATAAGTTTTACGATTAAAAATAAATATCTAATTAAATAAGTTTTAAAATCTTCTTCAAAGACATGTCGTCGCTAAAGGATCTGCCCAACATATATTTTACCAATTAAAGTAAAGATTTAATAAATTATTTAAAAACATTTTCCGACAAAATGTCCTTGCTAATGGGCATATATATATATATATATATATATATTGTTTATATTATTTAGAAACATGGGACACAGAGGGTATGTTTGGAAAATTAGCTGGTGGTTGTTAGTTTGAAGCTGGTGGCTGGAAACTAGTAACTGTAGCTGGTAATTGTTAGCTGTAGCTTTTTAGAAATATTTAGGTGTTTGGTAGAGTAGCTGGAGCTTTTAACAAAACTAGCTTGTGTAACATTCGTTACTTTTCAAACCCGAAAACCCGACCCATTTTAAATTTTTGGTTTTGTTTATAAAGATATATATATATATATATATATATAGAGAGAGAGAGAGAGAGAGAGAGAGAGAGAGAGCAGGGTTAGAATAAGAAGTTATAGATTCATGAGAAGTGTAGGAAGTAATATCGACCCTTAGATAGAATATAGCATATAAGGGTAGGATGGTCCATAGTTTTTTTATTATTTTTGGAATTAATTATGAGTTTTATAATTACTTCTCCTTCTCGATATATCAACAATCTATTCATTGTAATTCAAATTAATTCAGTTTACATACATGCCTAGTTTTGAAGAAATAAATCATTCAAGAAGTGGGGATATCGACCATTATTCACCCGCCTATCACCACTACCATGCCAAATCTAATAGAAGTGGGGATGTGCGAAGGTTGTTTGTAGCATCAGATACAACAAAGCCGGTGGATCTAAGATCTGTGACTAGCGGCTCATGGTTGTGGTTGTTATCGGGTGTGAGGGAAGAAGTATCAACGATATGAGATTTGTGTTTGTAGGGTGTTTGGTTGGGCGGCGGCGTTGAAGGGCCACCCCTGCGGCGGCGCTCTCACGACCACCCCTGCAGCGGCGCTGAACGGGCATCCCTACGGTGGTTCTGAACCGCCACCCTTGCGGAGGCGATGAACGCGACGGCGTTAAATCAAATCATGCCCTTTTGCATACCAATCTCACCATGGAATTGAATGTAGATGTTCAAAGATTTGAACTTTATTGCTTTATGTGTGATGAGCAGGTTTGATAGAGTTGTGATGGGGGCAGACGTTAGAGTAGATATAATAATAATAAGACAGAATTACAAATTTTGTCCTTTAAAATAAGACGAATTACAGTTCGTGTCATTTTTTAAGTTTTCTTGCAGGCGGTGTACTTTAAACTTTTTTTTCCTACAAGTTTTGTCCTTTACGCTAACTAGGTTAGAAAAACTCAGTTAAATACCCTCACGTGAGACGCATGTGAGGGCATTTTTGTCTTTTCACACTGTCTATGTATCTTCCTTTCTTCTCTCTCATAAATTGAAGAAACCAAACCTGCAACTTTTTTTTCCCATCAAACCCAAACCCTAATTCCAAAAATGACACCCACCTCCTACTCTAACTCTACTCCTACTTACACTCCTACTTCTTCCACCTCCACCGCCGCCGCCGCCAGTTCTTCCACCTCCACCGCCGCCGTCGTTGAACTCCCTCATCATCCAGCGTACGAGTTCAACATCCAACCCCCTCATCATCTTCCAGCATCTTCACCCAAACGACTTCACCATCTTTCTTCCGGCATCTTCACCCCCAAATCTTTAATCTCTAGTTCACCACTCTTTATGCTTCCCAACATCGAATTCCAAATAAAGAGCGAAGATTCAAACAAGCTTGAAATCATTCCTAATCAAACCCTAGTCATCAACTCCGGTCGACAACGTCGCCGATGTACCCGCCCCCCAGAAACGTCGGTGAAGAAAGAAACAGTTCCCGTAGATGATACCCTCAAATGACGCCGTCAATGACCTCCTATTCATCCGCCACAAGTCCAGCGACAAAGACACAAAGTCAAAACCCTAACGTCTCGCCATAGCGTCGTTGGCAAGTCGGCAACTTATGAATCCATAAATTGATTGCACGAATCAAGGATTCAGGTAACGATTTGTAAAAGAGTAAGTGGTCGCCAGAAATTCGACTTGAACACAGAAATGGTCGCCGGAAAATCGAGATTCGGTTTTCGGCTTCGCCACCATCGTGGACGGCCCTAAGGCCATGCCGGAAATTGGTGTTTGCATCAGCAAAAGTAAGAAATCCTTCAACACCACCGCCCCATCATGGCCCTGTTGATTATTCCCTTTGTTGTGTGCCGCCTTGCCGGAGTTTGGGTTTGCAGATCTGTTTATCAACATTGCTGCCCAAAGGGGGGGGAAGGTGTTATAAATAACATGATATAGACGAAAAGACAAAAATGCCCTCACATGCGTCTCACGTGAGGGTATTTAACTGAGTTTTTCTAACCCAGTTAGCGTAAAGGACAAAACTTGTAGGAAAAAAAAGTTTAAAGTACACCGCCTGCAAGGAAACTTAGAAAAGGACACGAACCGTAATTCGTCTTATTTTAAAGGACAAAATTTGTAATTCTGTCTAATAATAATAATAATAGGAAATTTTTGAGTTTTGTGATGGGATAGAATGATTTAAAGAATCTGAAACGAGACGGAGTGTGTTATGATGGTAAACATGTTGTTTTAGTTCTTTGTGTTTGTGTTTATAGTGTGTTTCTATTAATGAAACTTGGCATTAAAAAATTAGTGTGTTTTTGTCAATAAAGTGTGTTTTTGTTCTTGGCGTTCTTGGTATTATGCTTTAAACTTTGATTAAAATCTGGTGTTTTGTTTTTTAAATTTTGATTATTTCGATCTAAAACAGACTGTTATATTTCTTGTTATGTTCTTTGATGGTGTGTTTTAAATTTAGATTAAAAAATAATAATTATAGATTGATAATGTTTCTGGATAAAATATAACACACTTGACGATTATGCCCCTGGAGTGTTACAAAGTATTTATTAAAATAAAATACACCGTCTAAAAAACACACTTTTCGTCTACACCATCAGATCACTAAATGTAACGCACCAGATTCCTTCTTACACTTTTTAGACACACTCCGCTTCTTATTATAACTCCACCCTATATATATATATCTCAAGTTTCGTTTAATGTATTTTATAGTTGACGATTTTTATTGGATTCGTTAAACCGACCGGATTTATCATTTCCATGTATTCTTTATCATCGTTTATTATTCTCGATGATTCATGGTCATTGTTCGTTTAGTTACTATTTACATTGTTCAACTAATGAAACTCCGAGATTTAGAATTTCTATTTAAACGGCCCACCAACTATTCGGGTATAATATAATAAATATCCAAGTTGTTATAATTTCTTATTACGTTATAACGCATTTTAAGTTTGGGATCAAATTTGTAAATTTTTATACAATTTCAAAGTACAAGGGTTAGAATGTAAATATATTTTAATTTCTATTATGAAAAGAGTTGAAATATGAGGGACTAGATTTATAAATTCATATAAGATATTATTTTGAAAACTTCTCCATCAGTCCACGTTTTCCCGTCACCTAATTCCAATGCCGGAATTCGGTTTTCCGGCGAGCCCCTAATCAACCCGTAATCCTCGCTTTTTGACCCGATAAGTTAGTATAACAACTTTAGTCTTCGTCAATAAACGCTAATCAATATGTTAATTGGATTATAACGTCCTATAACCGTCAAATAAATCCGTGAAATTCGCCGGAAAACGGCCATAATCAAT
The DNA here is from genome assembly GCF_021521415.1 of Bidens hawaiensis. Classification (NCBI taxonomy): domain Eukaryota; kingdom Viridiplantae; phylum Streptophyta; class Magnoliopsida; order Asterales; family Asteraceae; genus Bidens; species Bidens hawaiensis. Next base: position 125,702 of record NW_027505100.1, on the reverse strand, counting down.
TAATAGCAATTAACTAGCTTTCGATCAAATTACTATTATAAATGGATCCTAAACATCATTCTATACTCATACTCGTCCCAATCCTCCATTCAAGCAAACATACTCTCAATATACACAAACTGATTCGTTAAAGTGCGATTTCGGCCAAAGCTTGTTCTCCGTTAATCCATAGCTATTCCAGGTATCTGATACATGCTTTTTGATAGTTTATAGCCGTAATCCAAAACCCCTAAACCAATTCTAACAAACATGGATCAGAATATCATATTATAATTCCAGGGCTTTTTGTGAAGAAGATGAAGTTTTATTATACATTTATATAACAGTTTCTATGATAAAACACAACAATGTAGTTGGTCTAGCTGTTGGAACATGTTGGTGTGGTCCTAGGAACCGGGTTCAAATCCAGGTTTAGATATTCTCTTTTTTCTTTTAAACCTTTCTTTATTAATTTAGTTAATATAAATCAAGTCTAAAATCAAAATAAATAAATTAAAAGGCATCAAAAATCAAATAAGATCTTTTTAAGTTAAATATATTATTTTTACCAAATTCCATCCAAAAACCCAACCTTTTTATATTCGTAACGTTATGTAAAAACTCGTTAATAAATCCCGTTAACCTTACAATTCACGTAAATACTTGTTTTCAAATTAAGTATCCGACAAAAATTCGTAATCCATAAATATCATAATTCTTTTGTTAAGTAATAAATTATTAGTTAAAATAATATTTAAATAATATAGTTCGTTTAACTTTAATTTGTTAGTTTTTAATCCATTAAACTTTATTTCGGTAATATTAATTCGTTAAACTTTAATTCGATAAACTTTAAATTCGTTAGTGTTAATCCTTTAACCTTACGTTGTTAACATAGTTCAAGATAAATTCCCATCTAAAATCCGTGCCTCGTAATTAACGTAACTTTTATATTAGCATTTAGGTTATAATATTAAACAATATAAACTGTTAAAATTCCGTTAAGACTTAGAATAATATTAGAATAATCCACGCCTTAAAGTAATAAAATATATAGCGCAACATCTTTAAAACTAAATAATTAACCCGTATAATCCGGTTAGTTAACCTTTGAATTCTCATATTTATTTTTATAGTTCGATAGGTTCAATCGCTTCGAGTTCTTTAAACGCACTTTCGGTTGCTTTCGGATTTCGTTTCTCGTTTATCATCTATTTCAATGGTGAGTTCTTCATAACCCCATTTTAACGCTTTATAATATTTTGGGGGTAGCACGTCATAAGTTTTCTTTCGTTAGTTATGTGCTTGTTTACAAACCGATTCACTTATACCGTACATGTTAATATTATTCGTGCATATTGTTTATGATCATACGTGAACTTTCTTGCAACGTGTTTATTGTTTTTATGGTGGAATTTACGCAAACGCAAACGCATACACATAGTGGGAGGGTCCGACGGGACGTACCCGCGCCGTCTAACATTACGACTTCGGTTGTTTACGTAAGGTGGTTCTCATTTCCCCGACTTCAACGGCTTCGGCTAAATGAACGGGAGGACGACATTATTTGCTTTCATTTACTTTACGCTTGAATACTTATTGCATGATGATTATTGAATTGCGAGTTTTCTATATATATGTATACGCAAAAATTATGAAAACTCATCAACTTAATTGTTGATAAAATATATTATTTTTAACGTGCTACAGGTTGAATCAATGGTGTACTAAGGACGAAAATCATTAGTATACCTTACGATGTTTGAAATAAAGAACTTATTTACTTTTGGTGAAATGTTCTCGTTTTCTTTTATTTATGAACAATGTGTGTACTTTTGATGATATGTAATGAATTTAATATAATTATTGTCGCTTTAATAGCGTTACGAGCTTATGAGTGATCTGTATGTTACACCCGGGCGTATTCACCTTAAAGCCGGGGTGTTACAGCTTGCGTCTGCGCAGTGTGGCGGGGTGGGCGCGCAACCTGATATCAACCACATAATCAGTGTCGGTACATGATTCAACTGATGACAATGCACACATAAACCGAATGCAGACGTGTTATTCGTGCGAAGGCAGTACGCATGTAACCGGTGGTGAAAATCAAGAAGCAAATATGAAATACACAATTATTTCAAATAAATAATTTTTTAAACCAACCTGTTTTGATCCAAATCCTGTTTCGACTCGGCACTGTTCTAATCTGAAACATGTTCTGACCTGATCCATTTCGACTCAAAACCGTACCAACACAAACCGAACTAAATTAACTAGTTTTGCGTCGACTCGTTCCGAATCTAATTTGGTCTTACACATGGCCCGAGCTCGCCTGACTCGACTTGTTGCCGATCCTAACCGGTAATCACATAATATGTTAATTTTTAAGTTAAAGAAGTATAGTAATATTATACTCAAATTAAAGAGAATAAAATGCTCGTTTTATGATGTATTTTTAAAAAAAATATTGACGTGTGAAAAAGTTATGGCCTCTTAAAAAGTCGTCGGGTGGTTGGTTTTGTATAAAGGTTAAATGTGTAACTTTACATAAATTAACAAAAGCTGATGAAAGTTCAAGTACCGAACTTGTAAAATTTTAAATACTAAAGGCTTGTATATTTTTTTAAACGCTACTAGTAGGACCTTTTAGCTTTAAGCTTTTTCTCCAAGCTTAAAAGCTTCAAGCTCATTCAAGCAAACCAAGCTTTTTATTGAGTATGAGTTTTTTTTAAAAGCTTGAAGCTATAAGCTTTTAAAAGTTTCTTACCAAACATACCCAAAATAAATTCAGTTGGTTTTAGATTTGGTACAACCCAAGGTCATTATTCTCGTTGGTTTGCACAACTAAAAATTATTCCTAGGGCATGCAAAATGATCAAAAAATAAGAAATTATATTAGGATTTATGTGAAAAAAAAATAAGAATACATCATCTAGCGTAGAAGGAATTGCACGTATAGAGATTCAAAAAAGAATCGACCTAGTCTAGATCGTAATCTATATGGAATTTCCAAAAATATTAATTTAACTAATTATAATTAGAAAGACTTTCAAACTACATAATTTAACTAAAGTTTAGTTTTAATACAAAAAATTATAACTAACAATACTATTCATCTTCATTTTCATCTTCATCTTGATTCAACAGATGTTTTTTGTTGAATTCTAGTTCATTGATCTCACTTTAATCTTTCCATGTCTTCTGGCATTTGATTGTAATTTTCTTGCATTTCATTCCATTGAGATTTTGATGGTAAGTTAAACAAAATGAGACATTGCGGGCTAAATTTTTCATTTTTCGCCTAACACCCCAACTCCAACTACGCCTATCACTGAGGGCATATAGACACTTCATCTCACTGACCATTGAATCGCCCGCTTCACTTTGCATTCAATTTAACTCGTCTTGAATATTATCTTGTATTAGACAATACAATAAAGTTGTATCAAAATTTTTACTAAAATAAGCAACAATACTGTTGTAAAATGGATAACAAACTTGTTCAACTATAAAGTAGTAAATGAAAAAATGTCCCAAATCACAATAAAAGGTACAATAATAGCAACAATACTAGGAATAATATCCAACTTTGTCAAAATTACCTGAAAATACTTTAATTGACTTAAAGTGTTTAACCTTTAGTTTTAGTAGGTCTAAGGGGGTGTTTGGGTAAGCTTTTAAAACTTGCTTATTTACTTGTTTGCTTGTTGAAAAGCAAAATGTGTTTGGCAAAGCTCTTCCAAAAACTTCAGATTGAAGCTTTTCAAAAGTTGCTTTTGCTTTTCAAACCGCAAAAAAGCAAAAAGGCAATTTAAAAAGCTCAGCCAAACACCCCCTAAATGACCTAATCACACTTTTGTTGAAGTATTCAACTTTTACTATATAATCTGGTCAAAATGATCCGAACCCAGTTTAATTTACCAAAAGTTGGATATTTTAGTATATTAAAGTGGGTTAAGATGATTTTAACACATTTAAACTGAAAGTTTGACTTTTAAAGTCAATTAAAATTTGTTTTACGGTACAGATATCTTCTCCATAATCTCCATAAGCATCAAAAAGCTTTTTAAAATTTGGTTTATGGTACAGATATCTTGTTGCACAATCCTTATTGGCTGCACAATCTTGTAAGCTCATGAGATCAAAATAATTCTGCAAATAAAACCTTATATTCTATACTTGCATGAAGTGTGCGATATATAGCAAGTTTATCATCATCGAGAACTTTGTCCCAACTTGTTTAGCGTAAATGAATGCGGGCAACCTCATTAGAGATGCATACACCTACCTTATAAAGATGTTATTTTCCCTAACAAACTTTAAAATATTAGGATCGATCAATCTCAAGGGCCAGTAATAATTTACAAACGCTTATAATAATTTTACATTTTACCACGACCTCGCAGTTATGTCGGCTGAGCTACATCGATATATGAGATTGAAAGATAAGCAAATTGAAAGTATGCACATATTTATACATCATTGCTACATCATTTGTATCCCTTTTTTTATAGTTTCATTTAGAATTCTAGATATTGTATATATAGGGTTTACTTTGAATTTTCAGAAACAAATAACCTCTGAATGATCAAACAAGTAAATACACGAAAAAGATTGAAGAAAAGTCTTGTGACAGAGACCAGACATATATCAGGCTTCATCAAGCACACCCCCATGCCGCATCACTAAAAGACAGAAATTCAAGTCCTCGACCTCACGACCTTGCGCTTAAGTTAGCACACCCATAGGCGAAACTGCATTGGGGGGGGGGGGGGGGTTCAAATTTGTCACTGATTGTAGCCTTACGGTTAAGTATATTGTTGTAGTATGAGAGTGTCTGACCATTCAAAAACTCTCATCTGTCGCCCGTAGAGTAGTAGAAGCTAGGAAATAAGACTAAAATAACATTACCAGAATTTTTTCCTGCCAAAAGAGATGTAACTGGAGGTAGCATTCTTGAAGACGAGCGAATAAGCCGAAAAAAATAAATCCACATCTACATATTCTAATTAAAAAAATAACTAGTGACACATGCCACTTGAAGATTCATTCATAACCTAAATTTCCTGCTCAAACTATTATTTTGTTTTTAATGAACATATATTTATGTTAGTGTAATTAAAACATATAAATTTATCATTTAATCAACTAACTAATTAACTAAACTATAGGGATTAAAAATATGCATGTATTTATGTCAATATAATCAAATATTGATATCTTTAATGAAATCAGATCTACTTTTTTTTTTATGAAGTCAATTTATATACACTTTTTAGTGTAGAAGATGAAAGTTTGAAATTCAATGAACGATATTTATATGCCTAAGATGATAAAGACAAGAAAAAACTATGAATGATGTTGGGTCAAAGGAATGATTGAAATCTTCTCAACCTCCACAGTATTGGCTAATCATGGAACTCGAGCAAATTCAAGCATTCCGAGTAAGGAAAATGGTTACTCGAGTATGGTATCCTATCCGAGTAGGATATTACTTTAGAAATCTTCTGAGTGTTAGTTTCGAGCAAATTGCACTTCGTCGAGCAAGCTTAGTTCTTGATAAAGTATGGTTTACTACCGAGAAAACCCTTGATATAACATTGCTTAAACTAAGTTCACGAGCAACTTAGTGGGTTGAACAAGGCTTGGAATAAATATGAATCTCAAGTATGATGGAAGGAAGTTTGTGGAAATCTATCTAAGTGTTACTCCTAACATGATTTGGACTAGATCATGTCTACAGTACTTGAGTATACTTAGAATGCTCGAGTAAATTTAAGTAAAGGCTGAAGAGATTCGAGCAAGAACTTGTTTGCTTGTAGGAGCTATCAAGCAAAGTTTGGTATGCGCGTGAAAGTCAAAGCTTGCTTGAGAGGAATATTTGAACTCTTCAAATATTCTAAATATGGACCTGCTCGAAGTAAATGTCCTGAGCACACTCAAAGATTACAAGGTCAAAGGAGCTTTACTCGTTAATGAAGATGTCCGCTCGAAGACCTATTTTTACACTTGTATTGTCACACCCCAACCTAATGCAGAAATGCTGGGGCGTGATCCGATTGCTCACAACTTGAAGATACTATCATGAATATAAATGACAATATCTAATTAATTATTTTATTCAAAAAATACACACAATATCCAAATATAACAAAATATCCAAATAGATAAATATGATTTCAAACAAACTTAATCAATGATTTTTTCTTTGTTAAATCCTAAGGTCTTGTCTAAGTGCCTAACTTCAATCTTCTATACAAAGCAACCTGCATATGCGTAGAAAATAAAAGAGTTTGTCAACAACACATGTTGAGTGAGATGATCACCAGAATGTGACACAACAAATATATATATATATATATATATATATATATATATATATATATATATATATATGATAGATAAATGATAAATGTTAAATACGCAAACCAATATATGTGGCAATAATCAATCAAAGCTTAACAAACCATATACACACCAAAGTCTTGCTAGTGTGCCAATGAATCGTTGCCAAGCGAATCGGGCATTGATTATGATGACTAAATTGTCGGTTTACCTTCGCCAAGCGAATCGGGCTCCAGTTACTAAGACGGTCGTATGATCATACTAATGAGCACCCTATACAAGGGAATACGGTGGACCTCTCCGAATGTGATAAAGTAAACACATAAGCAAATAGCAATTAGCAATTAGCATTTAATTGATATGCACACAATGATTATGTTTACGAATTCATGTATATATATATGATATAAAAATAAGATAAGTACGCATACGTCCCCAAAGCGTTTGAAAACAATATATAAAAAGGGGAATCATCAAACTCACCTTAGATTAATGACAAGCGATTAATAAATGCAATTAAATGAGCTAACGAATAAGCGAGTCGTCCACTACACGTCAAACGATATGAAAAATCAGAATATGAAACTTTGAGATATGATAATATAAGTAAAAAGGAACTCGTGGCCGGTGAAATCAATCCAAACGGACGTTTAGAACTCAAGTTATGTTTTATTTAAGATTTAAGCGAGCTGGTACTGACCAGAATCCGAACAGTGAGTCGGAAGTTGGGTTTTAGTCAGCAGTCTTAAAATTTCGTTACGAGAATAAAATTCTTCTAGACCGAACATTGAATCCGACCAGATGTATGAGAAAAGGTAAAGTCAAACTTGTTGACTGATTTGCCCTTTAACGAGTTTTAAGCGAATTGACCGTTTAACACCCTTCAACCACCGAAATTGATGAAGGCTATTGACTAGGGAATATGTATGAACTATTTCTATGTTCACAACTTACCCGGAAAGTGAAAGGATCAACAGAAACGATGAGTCAGTGGTCCACACGAAAGCAAAGTCAAACGAACAAGCTCGTATCTTCAACAATAAATCAAACATCAAAGAAGATGATGAAGGTTGGAGGTAGGTGACGGCTGGAGGCTCTCTCTAGGGTTAGGATAAAGTTTGTGGCAGAGAATTATGATGTGTTTATATAGAAATAGCAAAAACGAACCATTTATGGAAGATTTACTCGTTTAAGTAACAAAATATGGTTTTAATGAGAATATATGTGAAACAAAAGATTTGATGTTGGTCAGTAAGAAGCGAATAGGGAGTTGTATTTTAGTTATAATATGTTTTCTTGGGCCTTAATTCACTCAATAATGCTTAAAATAAGCGATTAACATACCAAAAACGAACTAAGAAACGAGATCATATAATGATTCTGTACAGCACCTCCACCACACCACGCGACGGGGAAGAGGGGGTTGGTCGCGTGGTGCTCCGGCCATCATTGGTTGGAAATTTCATTTTTGTCACAATTAGCCCTTGAAGTTTGTTATTTGGTCAAATATTGCACTTTTTATGATATAAATAAGATTTTGAACATTCTTGAAAGTATAAGGGTATAAATTTAACTTGTAATCTTTAATACTTATAAATATTAATTTTTTGATGAATAATAAAGGTCTAAAAGTCTTCCCAGGTCGGGTTTAATGTAAACGAAAATAGGTTTAGAAAATCCGAAATGTTACATGTATTAATTTTGTTTAGTATCTGTAATGATTAGGGTTTCTAAAAGGAATGTCAGGTGGGCTTATAAATAGAATATTTAGGTCACATTGATGGAACACCGCTCACGAGCTATGACCTAAGATCTGACAACTTTTATTATCAGCCGTAATTCCTTCTAAAACCCTAAGTCTCTGTGTATCTCATTTAATACTGATATGAATGATAATGGAAATCTTTTGAGTTTAATTTGTTATTCTATCACTTACTATTTCTATCAACTTACTACCTATGGTTGATACCGCCAGACACATTTTAGGGGATTTCACAGTTTGTTTTCATGTGTTCATGTCCGATTTATATCGTTATCACGAAATCAGATCCTGACAAGTGGTATCAGAGTAGTGGAGCTCAGTGAAGACCATCGAGTTGCTGATTTAGTGTTTCATTCTAGATCTTTGTTATTTAAGCTAAATATTTGTAGAATTGAATAGCAATTTTATTCTCCCATATCCAATCAATATCCATGGATTCATAGAGTTTTCATCTATCTTTTTCGAAACTTTAAATTATCAATGCAAATTTTTGTGTCATTTGTAACGAAACATCTTATAATCTATTGTTAGAATTTGCTATTTCTTAAAAAAAATAATATTTACAACTTATAAAATCACTAGGTGCATCTTTTTCGTGATTATGAAGAAATGGCATGAGAATACACCACGTATTCGTATGAATAGTCCATTAGAAAATATAATTTAAACTTATAAAACCATTTTATTTGAAAAAATATAGTTTTTTTTGGTAATATTTGACTTTTAGGCAATTAATAAATAAAAGGATTTTATTTATAAGTATGTGTATTAGTATCTATTTTAAATAATAATTTTAAATAATAATAATAAAGTTAGAGATGAACTTAGAATTTAAAATATGGACTATACCTGTAGCTGTGGAACCATTATGAGCATTGTAAACCAACCGTTATAACCTCACCATTTACAGTTATCCCAATCGCAACCAATTCGCTCACAACCTATGACAAATCCTCATGCTTGCTATGAGTGTGGAAGTGCAAAACGCTCCAAAAGGAACTGTCCGAAGTTAAACCTAGAAAAAACATCGACGGCTAACCCGGCTGGAGGCCGCGCTTAGTGAATGTATCAGATAGAACACGACAAGACTTAAATGTGGTGAAAGAATACATTCGTAATCTCTGATTAATATGCTTCAGTCTTGTTTGGTATAGGTAATGATAGAAGCCTTATTCCCACTAACTTCTTATCCCTCAGAAATATACCGGTTAGTGAACTAATAGATCCCTATGCCATAGAATTCGCTAACGGAAAACCTATAACTGTTAACCAAATATTCTGAAGTTGTCATATTATCCTAAACGACTAACTAACTCTTATTAATCTTTGCCTAGTGGAGTTGAGAAGTTTCGATGTAACTGTCAGTATGGACAGGATAGCTAAATACAAGACGAAAATCGTTTGTAATAATAAGGTAGTTAAAATTCCCCTTCAGATGATGAAACGAATATGGTACAAGGAGAGAAGTCTGGTGCAATATTATCTCTCGTGTCTCATCTTAAAGTATTGAAGTTTTTACGCCAAGGGTGTATGGCATTTCTGGCAAACTTAACTGTAAATAACTCAGATGAAAAACACATAGAAGATATCCCCGTAGTGTGTGAATACCCCGATGTCTTTCCCGATGAACTACCTGGATTACCACCAACCCAACAAGTTGAATACCGTATTGACCTAATCCCAGGATCAGCACCCATTGCTAAGGCACCTTATCGACTGGCACCCACTGAAATGCAAGAATAATCCAGTCAATTTCAAGAATTATTAGATAAAGGTTTCATTCGACCTAGCTATGTTGGTGCATAATGTCAGTAGTTCAGTGTCTAGTGTCTGTAATCGCGTTTGTAATATTTTATGTTTTGTATAAGCGAAGTTGCTAACAAGTTCGCTGATATGGGCGAACTTGTTAGACAAGCGAAGTTAGTGACAACTTCGCCTGAACATGCCAGGCGAAGTTGTCGTGATTATATAAGCCATCTGTTACGGCTTATTAATAATTAATTCAGTTTTTCAGTTTTCGTGTATTCGAGTCAGAGAGAGTCTGTAATCAAGTGATCTTCGTATCACGTGTTTAAGGTTGGTATACAACGTGTTTGATTATCGTGTGTTAATCGTATTGTTTTCTATACTCGTAACGTCTTACGTAGGGATTCCGCACCTGCGTAGTACGTGATATCTCGTGTAGATCCGGCTGGGAACCTACAATTGGTATCAAAGCACTTGCTCGATTGTGTGGTTCGGGATTATCACGCTGGTATAGAAATCGTTCCGTTCGACTATTCGTGGGACGAGTTTTCTGAGTTTTAGTGTTATACTCTCCTCCTACAAGCTTAAACAACCCATAACACCTTCACAAACCTCGAAAAACCCAGAAATCTAATCTGCAGAAGCTTCGTGTTCATCAGGCGAAGTTGCCGTCACTGTTACTAGGGTTACGGCGAAGATATAAGGTTAAGCGAAGTTATCCACAACTTCGCCTACCTCTTCAAGTTCTCTTACCTCAAGCGAAGTTACCCACAACTTCGCCTACCTCCCAAGTTCGCTCAACTTAAGCGAAGTTATTCTCAAGTTCGCCTATCCAGTGAATTTAAGAAAGTGAGTGACGTTACAAATTCACGCGAAGTTAAGCTTTAAGCGAAGTTATCCGCAACTTCGCCAACAGTGCTGTTTGAAAATAAAATTTTTTATTTTCGGATTTCTTTGAGTTTAGAGAAAGATGTCTTCGATAAACATTACTGAACTAGTAAAGATGGAAGTAGAAGCAGGTTCGGCTACAAAGGCACCTAAGATGCTCAAGAAAACTGATTATGTAGCGTGGAAAGATCGTTTTGAACAATATGTCAAGTATCAAGATGCCAAGATGTGGGTGTGTATACAAGATGGTTACATTCCACCTACTACTGAGTATGAAGGTCGTGATCAGATCAAGAAGTACAAAGAGATGGAAGATGAAGAGAAGAAAATGTATGAAGCCGAAAGCAAAGCTCATGCAGCAATTACAATGGCTCTTCCACAAGAAATTTTGCACACTTTCAGAAAGTACAAGACTGCTAGAGAACTTTGGGAAGCTCTTGAAAACCGTTTTGAGGGCAATGTGGGAATTCGTGCTTCGAAGATTAAACTTCTAAAAACCCAATTCTCTGTCTTCAAGTATCTGAAAAACGAATCACTTGATGATATTATCACCAGATATTATCATCTGATGACTGAACTCAGCAACTATTCAATTGCATACAAAGAAGATGAGATTGTTGAGAAGCTTCTTGATGCTCTCCCACCAAAATGGGAGATGTATACAGTGTTGATGAGAGAAGATAAAGACTTTGCTGACTATGACCTGGAGACAGCAGTTAACAAGCTAAGAACGTTTGAACTGAACATGGTACGAAAGGAGACACCTACCGATCAGGTTCAAGATCCGGGTATGTATGGTGCAAAGGTTAACTCGGGATCAAGTTCGAAAACGGAATCATCTGCTTATTACTCTAAGGGAGAGTCAGGCGCGAGCTCAACACATGAGGGACATGTATCTCTCAACATGAACGGTGATGTGTGCTATGTAGCTGGAGGGTCAAATGTTTCTCAACCACAAGCGACCAAGAGTAGTTATTCCCCAAGTGTTTCAAACAACAACTACTCGAAGATGCCCATGAGTGTCAAATCTGCTGAACAGCAGTTTGCTCTCTATGCATCTTTCATTGCTTCGTATGAGAACTACATTCAGGGTAAGATCGTTGATCCTGCAGTTTTGGATGAAGACTATGACCAGATCGATGCTGATGATCTGGAGGAGATGGATCTGCAGTGGCAGATGGCTATGATTGTCAGAAGGGTGAAGAGGTTCATGAAGAAGACTGGCAGGAAGTTTGTCGGTGAGAGGCCAGGGTTTGATAAGTCGAAGGTTCGCTGCTACAACTGTCAGCAGAATGGCCACTTTGCAAAAGAATGCAAGAATGAACGTGTAGAACGCAGTCAGAACAGATCTACACAGCAAAGTGGTAGTGGTAATGACTATAGAGCCATGATTTCCAGACAGAATGAAGAGTACAACTGGAATCTGCATGTTGAAGAAGTATTTGAACAGGCCAACTTGGCAAACATCGAAAATGCAGATAGTGAGAAGGGAACTGGCGAAGATGAAGCGTACATGGCAGATGTAGCAGACCAGCTCTCCGAGGTAAGTACCGAACTCCCTTGTACTAAGTGTGAACTTCTGTCTGAACAACTGACAACTCTAACTGATCAGTTTGTTAGTTTGGATGCGCAATATAAAACTTTAAAAGAAGATCATCACTTCACTAAAGCTAGAGAAAATAGTTACAAAGTAAAAATTAAAGCTAGTGAAACAGATATTAAAAGTCTTAAAGCAAAGCTTGCTGAAAAAATTAATATGATTGATCTTAGCTATGAGGTTCTAGAAGAAAAAACCAAACTAATAGCTGAAAGAGAAAAACAGATAGCTGATCAGCAGGTAAAAGTGGTGGAACTTAACAGGAAACTGGAACAATTCAGAAATTCCTCCGCTATACTTGATCACCTTGTTAGTGATCAAGGTTCTCCAAAAAGGGGAGGAATTGGTTATCATGAAGTTCCACCACCTTTCAATCATAATTACACTTTTAACCCTAGTAATCAGAAATCTGTCGATGTTGACTATGGTCAGACAGTTCCAGTTCCAGTTACTACTAAAGAACCAGAAGTTAGTAAGCCTGTTGCAAGTATTAAAATTTCTGCTCCGAGTCCTGTCTCATCTAACTCGGACAAGTCTTCTGAGTCGAGTGAGACAAATCAAGAGGAAGTATTACCAAAAAGTGGAGAGAAAAAGAAAACATCCGAAAAGAAGTCTCCACTAAACCCATATGTCCCACCATATGTGAGACAAACGGGCAGTAATACAGCCTCAACATCTAAGACAACTTTTGATAAGAAAGTTGAAAACAGGTGTTGTTTTAGATGTAATCAACAAGGACATCTTGTTGCTGGTTGCCCTCTGAAGCAAAAATTCAGAGGTGTGAGGCCTTTAAAATCTGAGAAAAGAGCTAACAGTAATCAATTTAATGATAAAACTGAAAACCCATCGAATTTCAGAAAATGGACTAATCCAGGTTTCCAAAGAAATAGATCTCAGTTTTTCACTGGTAACACCCAAACCATAACTAATAATTCATTTAATTCAAGACGGTTTGGATGGCCTCATAGACAATCCACAAGAAGGTATCCTGTTAGGACTCACAGAAATGATTATGATACTAACTTTGGACAGCCAAGGTACGGGATGTATCGACCCAAGACCAATCGGTCTTGGGTCCCCAGATTTTAACTCTTTGCTTTAATCGTGCAGGAACAGTTGAACAGGGCTGCCAACAATCAATGGGTTGTGGATAGCGGCTGTTCCCGGCACATGACGGGTAACAAGAAATTGTTACAAGACTGGAAACCTGTTCAAGGTGGTAGAGTGAGTTTCGCAGGAGAGAGCGGTGGAAAGATCACAGGAATTGGGACTGTGACTAACGGGAAGATGACGCTAGAGAAAGTTAACTTTGTTGAAGAACTGAAGCACAATCTGCTGAGTGTTTCGCAGATCTGCGACAAGGATTATACCGTGCATTTCACGAAGAATGAGGCGATAGTGTTGTATCCTGGTTTTAAGATACCAGAGGACTGGATTGTTATGAAGGCTCCGAGAGTGAAGAATACGTATATCATGGATATGAGGTCTACTGAAATGGCCACTGAAGAATCGTGTCTTTTGTCAAAAGCGACTGAACCAGAATCCGAATTATGGCATAGAAGAATGGGGCACATTCATCTTCGTAAGATGAACTACCTTGTCAAAAATGGGCTTGTGTTGGGGGTTCCCTTGAAGAATTTCAACTTCGAAGACAAATGCTTATCATGCAAGAAGGGAAAGCAACACAAGAAATCCCATCTCACCAAGAAGGTCAATTCAATTGTCAGTACCCTAGAATTACTTCATATGGATCTTTTCGGTCCCGTGAATGTAAAAAGTCTAGGAGGAACATCGTACTGCTTGGTGATTACTGATGATTTTTCTCGATACTCGTGGGTATATTTCCTGAAGTCGAAGGATGAAACTGTTCAGATGGTAATAAATTTGATTACCAAAGTTGAGAACATTATGGGAAAAAGAGTTAAATACATCAGGAGTGACAATGGGACTGAGTTCAAGAACTATCAGATGGAGATCTTCTGCCTACAGAAGGGGATTGAACACCAATACAGCGCACCGTATACTCCGCAACAAAATGGAGTGGATGAGAGGAAGAACAGGACTTTGATTGAAGGAGCCAGGACCATGCTGGCTGATTCGAAACTTCCCGTGGTGTTCTGGGCTGAAGCCGTTGCAACAGCCTGTTATATCCTTAATAGAGTGTTAACTGTTAAAAGATTAAATAAAACCTGTTATGAACTAATGCATGGGAGAAAGCCTAACTTGAGTGGTCTTGAACCATTCGGGTCCCCGTGTTCGATATTAAAGACCAATTCAAAATTTGGTGAAGTTGCCGACGAAGGAATCTTAGTCGGATACGTTGTTGGGACTCCCAACAGACGGGTTTTTAATACATCGACCAGCAAGGTTGAGGTGGTGTGTAACACTGATATCACAAGTTACAAATCACCAAAACCAAGCACGGGACCCGCTGGGGTTTTTGACTATGATAGACTTTTTAAATCTTTTAACATGCCTTATTTTGATTTTGCAGAAGATGAGGAACGAATTGCTACGAAGATGATATGCGATGAGGAAGACACTTTGGTGCAAAGACCATAGTATGATGAAAGTCAGCCTTCCTCGTCAAATGCTGTCAATACCCCTGCTGCCTCTATTGAAGAGGAATTCATCAATCCGTTTCACTCTCAACATCAATCAACCATGGATGAGCTATCTTCGAACTTGGAAGATAATCTAAATGTCAGTTCGGTTCCGACTACGAGAATTCACAAAAATCACCCGTTGGAGAATGTGATAGGTGATCTGTCCGCCGGTGTACACACAAGAAAAAGTGTGAATGAGCACACCTGTGTTTACACAAGCATTAAAGACACGGGCATTATCAACGAATGCTTGTACACCTGCTTCATCAGCCAGATTGTACCAAAGAACTATCAAATGGCTCTGAAGGACAGCTCGTGGGTCGAAGCTATGCAAGAAGAGTTAGCTCAGTTTAAGAAAATGGAAGTATGGAATTTGGTTGAAAAACCGAAGAATGTGCATGTGATAGGCACGAAGTGGGTCTTCAAATGTAAGAGAGATGAGAAAGGGATTGTTATCAGGAATAAGGCGAGGCTGGTTGTTAAAGGCTTTAATCAGCAAGAGGGGATTGATTACAATGAAGTATTTGCTCATGTGGCAAGATTGGAAGCCATTCGGCTGTTTTTGGCATTTGCTGCTCATAAGGAGATGAAAGTTTTTCAGTTGGATGTGAAGAGCGCGTTCCTAAACGGTAAAGTCGACGAGGTTGTGTATGTTGAGCAACCTCCGGGTTTTCCTGACCCTGACTTTCCCGATCACGTGTACAAGCTAAGTAAAGCGCTGTATGGACTACATCAGGCACCTCGTGCCTGGTACTCAACGTTATCCGATTACTTGCTTGAGAATGAGTTTGAAAGAGGTAAGATTGATAGCACGTTGTTCTTCAAGAGAAAAGGAAGCGACTTTCTGCTGGTGCAAGTCTACGTGGACGACATTATCTTTGCTGCATCAAAGGTCGCCATGTGTCAGGAGTTTGAGGCCGTCATGAAGAAGAGATTTGAAATGAGTGCTATGGGTGAACTAACTTTCTTTTTAGGATTGCAGGTTGATCAGAAGAAAGACGGGATGTTCATTCATCAGACGAAGTATGTCCATGATGTTCTCAAACGGTTCAAGATGGAGGACAGCACTCCATATGACACTCCAGTCTGCGTCAATCACAAATTGGGTGCTGATTCAGACAACGATGCAGACGTGGACCCAACCCAATATCGGGCTATTATAGGTTCTTTAATGTACTTAACTGCTTCTAGGCCTGATATAATGTTTGCTGTTTGTCTTTGTGCACGCTTTCAGGCAAACCCAAAAGAATCTCATTTGAAGGGTGCGAAGAGGATACTGCGGTATCTCAAGGGCAAGCCGAAGCTGGGGTTGTGGTACCCGAGAGGAGGAGACTTGGAGCTAGTCGCTTACACAGATTCTGATTATGGAGGGTGCAATCAGAGTCGGAAATCTACAACTGGTGGATGTCAGTTTCTTGGTGGCAGATTGGTGTCATGGCAATGCAAGAAGCAGACTTCAGTCGCAATTTCAACCTGTGAAGCAGAATACATGGCAGCATCCAACTGCTGCTCCCAGGTTCGTTGGATTCAACAACAGTTGCGCGACTATGGTCTGAATTTCTCACTTACTCCTATTTGCATTGATAACACTGCTGCTATCTCAGTAACTAACAATCCCGTGAAGCACAATAAAACTAAACATATTGACATACGTCATCATTTTATACGGGATTGTGCTGAGAAGAAGCTGATTGAGCTCGAAAAGGTTGACACGTTAGATAATTTCGCTGACTTATTCACGAAAGCGTTTGACAAATCTAGATTTCAAAACCTTGTTGAGCTGAATGGGATGATCAATCCCGAGTAACCGTGCTTTCTTATGTTTGTTAAAAAAAAAAAAAAAAAAAAAAAAAAAAAAACGTCACTATCGCTTAGAATTATGTCGGTTGCCTCAGTTTGAAGGACATGTCTTCGGATATGTTTGGTCCTCATTTCTACTTGTAGAATATGAGGATAGCCGTTAACCAGATGACTGAAAGTGACCGGGGCGGTTTATGATGAGATTTTATTCTTTCGCTGAAAATTAGTCGATCATACTTAGTTAGAAGGACACATACTAGTATGTGGTCGGTCCAGCTGATCCATTGGATCTTTTGGATAGCCGTTAACCTGAAGACTTTGATTTGGTCGGGGCGATAGAAGTTAAATTATTTTTTTCGGGAGAGGAAATTATTTTTCAAGTCTACTACTTCGTAAGAAGTTACTTTACTATGTTTAACAGAAAATTGATCCAACCTTGGAAAGTGATAGATATACTGATTCTGTGTGCTTAACTAGTGAAGTTATTAGGCTTAAAAGTCTTTAGAACAGTCATTGTATGTCATGGTAGCTTTTTATGGTGCGTAAAAGTAGAAGTGATACTAACTAAATCTACTCGATTTTTTGTGGAAACTCCTTAAGAGTTGTGCGTGTCTTCATACATATCTTTCCGAATGATAGGCAGAAAAGCGATTACCCAGTCATACACGAGCCCGTGAGTGTTCTGATTCCCGTGAAGATAGCGTGTCAAGACACTGCAGTGATCCAGATTCGGGACTTGCAGTTATTTTCTACTTGAAGTTGTGTATATACATGTTAGATTAAAAAAAAAATAATAATAAAAAAATTTAGCGTTCATAATGATAATGATTATCAATCAAGACCCAAGAAGATGAACGGGAAGCAGATTCTAAGATCGAAGAGTAATTACTACTTAATCAGACACTACGGGTCAAGGTCAATTCGGGGTGACTTAGGGAAAGCCAAATACGCTTTGAGAATAGATAGGAGGTATCATCATCTCTGAGTTGTTGCCCACTTAAGTTTTGAGCTTAATTGAACCTAACTCGTATCACAGAAACGATGAAAACCATTCTAAGTAGATTACCTGCTTACAACCTGTTTCTTTATGTCATAATACAGCTGAACACGGATCTGTGTGACAGTCACGAAATTAGTATGATTCCTGTTCGGATCTTTTCTAAAACATGGTAGTCCCTGTCGAGACTGAAATTTGATCCCGTGTACCTTTATTTTAAAAGTTTTTCTATTTTTGGAGTTGTATGATTTTATACCTGGTTACTTGGTCTTGATCATTTCATTTAACGCTTTAAAGGATGTTTTCTAACTTAGTTGCAAATTGTTCAAATTATGGGGTTTGTTTTGAAAAATTTTTAATTTCAGCGAAGTTCTGCATAACTTCGCCTGATAGGCGAAGTTATCCACAACTTCGCCGATACATCTGTGACCCTATATAAAGGACTTTAAAGGTCAAACTGTTCATTTATTTCAAAACCCAGCGAACTTATACTCACAGAAACCTCGGCGAACTTATCGATTCTATTATCATCAATCATTCTGTGTTTCTTTCTCGATTTCATTGTCGATTAAAGGTGTGTAGGGTTCCATATTCGTATAATCATTGTCGTTAATGATTATCACAGGTCGATACGACCCGTTTCGTGACCTCGATTATTTGAAACCTAAAAACCCGATTTTCAAACTTGTTTTTACGTGATAGTAAACCACTTGAACGTATAAAACTTCATAAAATCATGTATTTCGGAGTCCTCGATCTCCGAAATCATCATCTACACGTCGTTCAATATCCCTAACTGTTGCCGATTCAAATTCGGCGAAGTTACAGTTTAGGCGAAGTTATCCGTAACTTCGCCTGAGGTTTAACTTCGCCTGATTATTGATTTTGAAACAGTTTATGAGGCGATGTTGTGATTAGGCGAAGTTATCCGTAACTTCGCCTGGACCATTTTACTTAACTATTTTCAGACGAAGTTCAAGTTGAAGCGAAGTTGTTTTCCAACTTCGCCTCACCTTTAACTTCGCCTATACAGAATTGATCACAACTTCGCTCATGGTAACAGGCGAACTTGTGATTCGCTTTGACGTTTATCTAACTTAACCTGTTTGTTGCAGATATGGCTGCTATTGCTGGAGCAGGTGGTGCAGGCGGTGATGACGGAGGTGATCAACAAAGACAGTTCTTCCCGGGTCACAATATGTACATTACATTAGACCCGGAAGCGAGCGGAGTTGATGATTTCCGCGAAATCATCACATTCCTTTTACGCTCGAGGATATTCCACGCCATTACAACAACTCTGCCGATATCCTTACCCAACATTGAGGATTTCTGGCAGACCGTGGAATACGACTGTAGGGTCGAGCCCCCGGTGATGCGCGTAACCGTCAACAATCATATTGTTCAGTTCTCTTCTGAACATATCCGGGCGGCTCTGCGGTTTGGAAACGAGACAAGGGATGACCCGACGGAGTTTGTAGCTCCTTTCCGCGATGGGGCATTTTTGAGGATGGGTTATTCTGGTCCCTTGGGGGATTCGCAGAGAAGGAAGGGTTTTCTGCTTGACCAGTGGCGCTTTCTCATGCATGTTATGATAGTATGCATGTCAGGGAGAAAGGCGGGCACTGATGGCATGGGCGCGACCATGCAGTCAGCGATGACTGCTCTGACATACAACAAGCGATTCAGCTTTAGTCAGATGGTCTTTTACGAAATTGATCGTCAACGAAGAGCGATGGCGCGTGAGCGGTTCATCATGTATCCAAGATTCCTTCAAATGATCTTGAATCATGTTGCTCCAACACTTCCTCAGCGCCGTCCGATCCGATATGTAGAGAGTGTGAACAAACGGATCTTCGCCCAGTGTCGATCCTCCAGTGCGAGGAGCAAACCTGAGCTTCGTCCTCGCCATACTCCACTCTTTGGGTACTTAATCAACCCGGGGTATGTGCCTGCTCGTGGGGATGAGTTTAGAGACCCGGCACCACAACAGGCAGGAGCACCTCAAGCTATACCTGCTGCTCCTGTTGTGTCACCGGAGGAGAATGTGGACCTTGACGCAGAATTTGGTGGTCAAGGATTCTTTGATATGGATCGGGTGGATCCAGAGGAGAACGTTCAGGTCCCAGTTGAACGTGCCTCGACTGTGCATGTTACTAGGGCAGCTACAACGGTGGCTGGCTCAGATTCTGATGATGAAGTGGCAGAGGCCAGAAGGATCATGGTGACTCGAGAAAGACTACATGGGAAAAGAAAGAGAACAGATGATGATGACGAGTCAGACTATGAGGAAGAGGTACAACAGTTGATAAGAAGGTCAAGAAGGGAACGGATAGGTGCAGGATCAGGAGCCGGTGAGAGCTCTAGGGTGGTACGTTTCACTCCACCAGCACTATCCGGTATGACAATGGTTCCCTCATCTCTACAGGTTACTAGGCCAAGCGCTACGGATGTTCCCGTAGTTGCTACATCGTCTACATTTGGCCTCCATCCACTACTTTCCAACTTTCGACTCCCGAGATCGTTTCATTGCCGCCTCCGACCGTTACTCCATCGGAGGTCGTGGCACAATTTATAGAGTCGACTGTTGTGACCACTGCAGGGTTATCAATGACGATACCACCTGCGGTTACGTCTATTTCTACTTCTGAGGTCCCGGTGACATCGGAAATCCCTCCTCAGTACACTCACGATTTATCGCATATGAGGTTCGATTTCGATGCAACCCTCTCAGACTCAGAACGAATAGCAGCACTGGAACGGGTCGTGGCAGAGCAGTCAAAGATTAATCTTATCCAGACCCAGGCTATTCAGCGCCTAGTTACAGAGAATCAGATGCAGTCGTCCCTCCTGGTACAACATGGAAAAATCATAGATGCTTTCAAGGAGTTCTTGGCATCTCAGGGGGAGACGAGCTGTAAAGGCGACGAGTTGAGGACGGAGAGAAGAAATGATAGAGACGATGATCCCAATGCGTCGAAAGATGCAGGTGGTGAGCTACCAAGAACTACTCAAGCTCTTGGAACTTCCACAACTCAGGGGGAGTCGACATCTGCAGTTGGTGATGATGTGGTGGTGGTGGACGTAGAGGAGATGGATGATGGCTTGGTTGGTGATGATGATGTATTACCGAGTGATGTGATAGAGAAAATTGGTGAAGAGATTGTGATGGATACAGAGATTGAAGAGGGAGAGATAGTAGAAGAGAATGTGGAGCATGACATTCCAGATGTTGAGAAAGCTTATATGAGTGAACAGATTGGAAGCGATGAGTTTGAATGGGAAGAGCAGCCTAGATGGAAGGAAGGCTACGCTCAGTGGTTCGTCAAAACGAAGAAACCGGCGGTCCCTACAATGTTTAAGAAGAGTTACAACATTAAAGGCTATGCTGAAGCGAAGAAAGGGATTATTTGCTGGATCTATGATGAGCAGTTGAGGCTCTTCGTGATTAAAAGGTATGACGGTGTTCAGTATTTTAAGAGACTGTTAAGATCGTTGAATACACTGCCGGAATGTGAAGTGAAAGACTTAGCCAGATTGGGGTTAATCAATCGAAGTGACGATAATATGGCTAGAGTTATTGGGAAAATTGTGTGGAAAGAAAGTATAAAAGAGAAGAAATTTGAGCTGTTGAAGCCACAAAAGGGAAAACTTGTTGAAGACAAGGATAGAGGTTTGAGAGCTGATGGAAAACCTTGGATGGTCATGAAGTATAAACCGATCCGGTGCCTTAAAGAAGTACCGATGAAGCTAATGCCCACGGATGTGCTTAAAGACCTAAAGTGGTGGTTTGTAGATTGTGAGACAGCTGAGACAGTGATGGAAGACGAGGATGAACAAGAGGTGCTAAGAGTTTACGATCCGATGCATTTGGTAAACTTATCGCAAGCTGATCTGCAGGTGCTCAATGAGAAGAAAATCTTTTATATTCCTGCTTGGAAAGACGAAGCGAGGAAATATCAAAGGATTGTGTCTGTTTGTGTTCGAGAAGGAGTGCATGCGTGAAGATACAAGGTTGAAGATTACAAGACACGTGTTTGAAGCTAAAGAGATGAAGCTACTGCCAAGGGGGAGTCTGTTGGTGCATAATGTCAGTAGTTCAGTGTCTAGTGTCTGTAATTGCGTTTGTAATATTTTATGTTTTGTATAAGCGAAGTTGCTAACAAGTTCGCTGATATGGGCGAACTTGTTAGACAAGCGAAGTTAGTGACAACTTCGCCTGAACATGCCAGGCGAAGTTGTCGTGATTATATAAGCCATCTGTTACGGCTTATTAATAATTAATTCAGTTTTACAGTTTTCGTGTATTCGAGTCAGAGAGAGTCTGTAATCAAGTGATCTTCGTATCACGTGTTTAAGGTTGGTATACAACGTGTTTGATTATCGTGTGTTAATCGTATTGTTTTCTATACTCGTAACGTCTTACGTAGGGATTCCGCACCTGCGTAGTACGTGATATCTCGTGTAGATCCGGCTGGGAACCTACAAGCTATTATCCTTGGGGAGTACCGGTGTTGTTTGTAAAGAAGAATGATGGAAGCTCTAGGATGTGTATTGATTACCGGGAATTAAACAAAGTAACCATCGAAAACCGATATCCCCTCCCAAAAATAGACAATTTGTTCGACCAACTCCAGGGAGCGAATTACTTCTCAAAAATTAACCTCCGATCCGGCTACCATCAAGTTAAATTCCAAGAGGATGATGTTTCTAAAGCGGCGTTTCGAACTCGGTATGGTCACTATGAATTCATAGTTATGCCTTTCGGGCTGACAAATGCACCCGTAGTTTTCATGGATCTCATGTACCGAGTTTGTAAGTCGTACCTCGACAAAATCGTTATGATGTTTATTGATGACATTTTGATATATTCGAAAACCAAGGAAGAACACGAGCAACATTTTACGAACAATCTTGAAGTTGTTGAAACAGGAGAAATTGTATGCCAAGTGTAAATTTTGGCTACAAGAAGCGAAATTTTTAGGGCACGTTGTTAACCGATATGGAATTCACGTAGACCCAAGCAAAATCGAAGCCATTAAAAATTGGCAAGCCCCAAAGTCACCGAAAGAGATTCGCCAGATTTTGAGACTAGCTGGGTATTACCGGCGCTATGTTGCAATCTTTTCTAGTATAGCCCAACCCTTAACTCTCTTAACCCAAAAAGACCAGATTTATGATTGGGGAGAAGAACAAGAAGTGGCCTTTCAATTGCTGAAACAGAAATTGTGCCAAGCCTCGTCTGAGTCTCCATGAAGGGACTTATGACCTTGTAGTTTATTGTGATGCATCCCGAAAAATTTTAGGATGCGTACTTATGCAAAGAAACAAGGTTATAGAATATGCTTCTCGACAGTTAAAGGTGCACCAGAAAAAGTATACTACCAATGACCTTGAATTGGGAGCGGTTATTTTTACACTTAAGAGCTGGAGGCACTCTTTGTATGGCACAAAATGTATAGTTTATACAAATCACAAGAGTCTACAACATATTTTTGACCAAAAAGACTCGTACATGAAGCCAAGAAGAAGAGTGAAATTGTTGAATGATTATGATTGTAATTCAAAAACCGAGTTTGGATTCCAACTCTTGATAATTTACGTGGCTTGATCATGGATGAAACACATAAGTTCAAATATTCCATTCAGCTAGGTGCTAGAATTAAGACAGAGTATCAAATGTCCTCGGTAATGTTACAACAACAGGAAACACCCAGTGGAAGTGGGGACAGATTACTATGAGCTTCGTAACACACTTTCATAAATCATCCCGAGAACATAGTGTAGTTCAGGTACTAGTTGACCGGCTAACTTAATTCGCACACTTCCTTCTGATCCATAACAACTACACAACTAAAAGGCTCGCCTACCATTATGTCAACGAAATCATATCTCGACATGGTGTGTCTATTTCAATTACTTCAGACTGAGATAGTCATTTCGCCTCTTCTTTTTGTCAAACTTAGGAAACTGAATCGGTTTAAGCACGACCTGCCATTCCCAAACAAAGGATCGATTTGGACAAACTGTACAGACACTAGAAGAATTACCTCACGCCTATATATTAAACAGTAGAGGAAATTACGACCAACATTTTCAACTGGTCTAATCCTCGTATACTAATAGTTATCATAATATCATACGAGCGGCCCTATAACCGGTATGATACGAGTAAAAATATAAATTGCTACTTTTATTAGTTATCATAATATTATGGCCTAGTACGATAGCAGACCAGTTAAACGAATACATACTTGTTTAACTACCCGCTATGATTTTAAACCCGAAAGATAGTTACGAAACAAGCATTGTATCATCCGTTAAGCCGAAAAGACTTACAAAACATTTATTTGGGATGTTTTAATCAATCCATGAAAATATTTTTAATTTTTACAAACAAATGGTATGTTTTTCTAAATTTATAAGAAATTGGCTGAAAAACACTCGTTTTCGCGCTGTATGTCGTACCCGATATATTTTTTGTGCCAAAAACCAAACCTGAAATAAATTTAGACTTGAGATTTCACGTTCAGGCATGCAAAACGAGAATAATGAGCCAAAATTGGGCCCAAAGGAAGCCCAAGAAGGGCCGGCCGCCATTTAAGACTAAACACCCCTTTATTATATAAATTTTTCCTAGCTTCACAATTAAGCTATTACATCAAAATACAGACCAAAGCAGCTGCTTGAGACCTATTCTATCAAATCCCAGCCACACCCTAGGTAAATTCCTCCATTTTGATTAATAGTTTGCTTGTTTAATCATGTTTAAACACATACAAACATAGTTTGATTATCAAAAATCACTTCTAACCATGCAAAAACCTTAAAAATAGTGTATAAACATGTTTTGATCATACACATGGTTAGCAACCTGGTTTGATAAGTTTTTTGGCCATAAACACGGATTAGAGAGTTTAAATCGAGTTTTACGGTTAAAAGTTCAGTTCAAAGCCCTAAACGAAACCCTAAGTTTCAAGGCTGATTTATTGATGATACGTGCTTGGTTTTGTGATATTTGTGATATAGGACCTGTAGTTACCTTACTTAGAAGGACAAGGACCTAGAAATTTAAGTAAAAGAGCGGAAACGAACGAAAACCACAAAGGTAATTTTGAAACACTCGTTTAGGGACTGTTAAGGATTCGATTATGACGTACTTGTTGTTAGCTTGTGATATTTTGCAGGGACAATAGAGACCATATGAATGAGTCCCTGCTAAAATTTGGTAATTTTTCGACCATCCGAGAATATTTGGTCAATTTATTACCGTTTAGGGACGTTTATTAGGAAAAAATACTTAGAATGGTTGAAAAATGTAACGCCCAGAAATTTCGTTAATCGGATCGATTGTTTATAAAAGTTTGTTTGAAAGGCGGAGTTTCATCTTTCTAATTTAGAGCCTTGTAGTACATTTTAAAAGTCCATGTATCCATGTTTTTACTCAAGACATACATCACCTCTCATAATTTGAAGGACTATATTTGTATGTAACAACCAATAATCTTCGTTTGATGGCATGCACGGTTTTATAGTTTATGAAATATTCGGGATTTGATCTTCCAACTTGAGGGGCCTCTTGTGGTAATCTTAAAAGTCCAATTAATAAGCTTTAGGAATAAGTTATATCCAATTGCAAGTTGGAGGGCCAAAGTGTAACAGTTTTATATTTTAACCCTAACTCTTCCTTCCCTCTTACCTTAGTCCGATCGGCCTCTTGTGCAGCCTCCATCTCGTTTTTTTGTGCTACTTAAAGCATGTTCCAGCCCTCTTCCGACTAATTAAAAGATTATTATTATGTCAATAAAGGTCTTTTTCACCATTAAACCCTTTATTGAACCCTAGAGATGTCATAATCATGTTAGGGTTTGAGTTTTAATTAAAACAGTTGCTGACAGATTCGTACTGGTTTATTGTTTGGTTTGTAACTCGATGAAAAATGATTTTTTTTATTGATTCTTGTTTCTATGACGTTCTACTTTGAGTCTAGTTTCCAGAAAGGTATAATTTGTAATTTTTGAACGAAA
Organism: Bidens hawaiensis; assembly: GCF_021521415.1. NCBI lineage: Eukaryota > Viridiplantae > Streptophyta > Magnoliopsida > Asterales > Asteraceae > Bidens > Bidens hawaiensis. The sequence goes on along the minus strand of NW_027505100.1, from coordinate 99,955 downwards.
TTTGAATGGCTTTTGTGATTTTATAAAAACGTAGGTCAAAGCTGATGCGGGGAGTCGGATTCTGGTTTGTCTTCCCGACATCATAACTCTTTTTTGACAAGTCTAATTTGATTTGTTCCACTTTTGGAACTTCATATTTTGAGTTAGGATTGCAACCCAGTTGGAATCGTTTAATTTGGTTTGGTAATGATTTTTAAACAAATAAAACACTTTTGCTGCACACTGAAATAGCTGCACATACCTTTCTGTGTTGGAGAAATTTTTATGATTTTTGTGTGAATTGGAAAAATATAATTAAAATATTTTTAGAAACCCAAGGCATTTACACAACTCTGGTAAAAATTTCATAATTTATTCATATGATTTTTCTATGTAATAAAATACATCTTTGCATGATAAAATCCGCTCCTTATACTCGTTATTGATCAATTCATCGTTTTAGGCTTAACCGGTGGCTGTCCAATTAAGGTTCTTTTGGGGCTGTATCAATTAAGATTTTTTCTCCTTCATTTTCCTAGGTATTTCATATATGTCATACTTTAGTATCGTGAGCATTGAAGCTCGTTTGGTTAGTCAATTGTCGATAAATTGAAAACTAGGATTTCAGTTGTCTAGTTTGTTGATTGTGGCGTCTAGCGCGTTGTTTGAGGGGATTAACAACCAATTCAGATTGTGTAGCCTCGTAATGATTTACGGGCTGTTAAAAACTTAATTTTTATGTTAATGGGGCTGAATTGGTTGTCGGTTACTCAAACGGGTCGGTACAACGCAAATTCGCGTTTAATTGATAGTTTATGCGTTATACAAGCGAATTGCCGACCTATTCAACTCGTGTAGTGTCGTGTGGAATTTTTTGCTGTAATTATACTAAATTTGTTCCACACGGGGCTAAGTTGATTGCTAAGTGCATAAACAACTCGCTAACGTGCGTATTCGATACAATTAACAACTTTCGTGTATAGTTTGGAAATCCTTTGTCCCCAGAATTAACTAAGGGTGGTTTTGGTAAATACATGGCCTCGAGGGTTGATGTAATTGAATTTGGTAAGGTTGAGGCTTTAGGTCAATCAAACCATGTTAGAACGCCTCGTAGGGTAAGCGAGTCGGTACTGTTCCATTTGTAATCATTTTGTGAAATCCGACAGGCGTTTGAATTGTGGGAGTACTTAGGGGTTCTCTAGCCCGTTGCTATTTGTGTGCCTCGTGTCGGGTGAGTTCATGATGCCCCTTTTAACTCTTTTTTCATTTTGGGCTGGCATACACACCCTATTACAATTTTACCCGATTTTACTCGTTTAAACTATTTGGATGGTATTACATAGCCTTATTCGTACTTGTGCATTTATGAAACTATGTGTGAATTATATTCTATGCCTTAGAATATTTTAGACTCGTTTATGGTCATATATTCCTTAAGGTTATATATATTACTTATGGTCTAGGCTCGAGGATGCTATTAGGCCCAATTGTAAATCCTTGGTTATCCATTATATATGGATTATACGTGATGATATTGCTTTGTTGGTTAATTGATTTAAATGTTTGTAAGTGTGTATGTGTTGGTAAACTGTGACCGGGTCAATATATTACTTGGGGAAGACCCAGGGTGAGGAGGCCCGTGTTGCACATTTATGTCCCGGCGGGTCAAATATATTACTTGAATCCTTGACTTCGTGTCTCGTGACTTGGGGTGAGGAGGCCCGCCATTTTGCTAAACCGTGGTCGGGTCAAATATATTATTTGGGGAAGACCCGGGGTGAGGAGGCCCGTATCACGTGTTTAGGTTTGTTAAACCGTGACCGAGTCAAATATATTACTTGGGGATGACCTAGGGTGAGGAGGCTCGTGTTGCGTGATTTTTGGTTTTTGTTAAACAGTGACCGAGTCAAATATATTACTTGAGGATGACCCGGGGTGAGGAGGCTCGTGTTGCGTGATTTTGGTTTTTGTTAAACCGCGACTGTGTCAAATATATTACTTGGGATGACCCGGGGTGAGTAGGCCTGTGTCGTGTGTTTGACCAAGGAAAAAACATTTATTTAATCACCAATGATTCTCTCCTACATTTTTATATTTATGAAATTAAATTGATTTATGAATATTGCTTATTTAAAACTTGAACTCACTCAGCTCAAGCTGACTTTGTGTGTATGTTAGTTTGATTTTTAGGTTAAGGATTAGAAATTATCACTTGGACGTGCTGGAGATTACTCGGACGGTTGAAGGCATTCCTAGTCGAGGACTTCCAAATAAAACAAACAATTTATTTACATTTGATTTTGGGCACATGTCCCCGGTTTTGGACTTGCTGACACTTATTAATTTTTCCGCTGTTTATTACTCTGACTGGTTTTAATAAAACGAATTGCTTTGGTTTCAAATTTTTGTGAATTTCGGATATGATTACCAACTGTAGGATTCCCGGGATTCGGGGTCTTACAAAAAATTATGAAATTTTTTGAAGAACTCAGGTGTGGCATAATATGATCACAAATGAAATTTGGGGTCATTTGGAATACCCTCGCTATGCTGAATTTGCGTTTATTCAGGTTTTTATAGTCGTTTTTGGCTCAAAAAGGTAAGTTGGAAAAAGTGTTCGATTATGGAAATATTATAGGCTATTTTGGGAGATATTTGAATCACTCTGAAATTTTTTCGTATTTTTTGAAAATTGTTTAGTATAAACGGACGATTTATGGGTTAAATATAGCCTATAAAATGAATTTTTATAAATAAACAAAATTAGTAAATAATTCCAGAAATATTTATATAAAAATCTACATATTTTACTTGATATGTGTATAAATTTTTATAATTTAATGAAAAACGGATAATTAATTGTGCTAAATTGAAGGTTAAACAAATGTAATTCTAATAAAAACCGACGAGTTATTGATTAACGAACCTGTTGGAATATCATAAATCAAGAGTGATCAAAAAGAATATTTTTGGGTTAATTAAGTAAACCCAAACTTTTTTTCAGAAATCCGAAAATTCGGATGGATTGTGTGCATTTTTCTTCAAACCAGATTGAATAAACGGAAATAAGCCCCATAGCGAATCCAGACACCTAATCTATGATTTCTCTTTATAAATTTAATCATTTTATCAACCAACGCGTTTACCAAGTTTACATACTTCTACCTGTCTCCAAACGCGTAAACGATCAACTTGGGCCAGTTGGTGAAACGAGAAAACTGAGCCAAGTGCGATTTTAAACATTAGACAATGAACAACGTCACAATCTAAGATTATTGACATGTTCTGGGCGTGACAGCCACACCCAGACTAGCTATACAGCCCAGTTTAGTGTGGAGATTATAATAATATTAAAATATTAATATTATTATAATATTGATTATAGGGTCTGAGTGCTAGCAAGCAGAATGAACCACTATCCGATATCGGGCTGAATACCTACTAAACTGTGAGTTACATGACCCCACTTTTTAAACTATTTTTACGAACTTTTGTGGTGGAAAACATGTTGATATATATCTATATACTTGTAATTGTTTGATGATGTGAATTATCTAAGTGCTAGTACACAAAAGTCCCCACTAACACAATGATTAACTTCGGCGGTGGCTTGTGAATAGTACTATTGGTTTGAAAAACCCAAACGGAGCCGGCACGGTTTGCTGAGACATAACGCCGTTTGCACATGACCATAATTATACAAATACGCTATGTAGTGTTAGACATAGCTATTCTGGGCATGTTGTGGGCGGAAGGGGGGCCACGGTGGTTGATTCTTCGTGGGAAATGGAGGCACGTAGCACGAATGAACATTCAAGGCTTCACTGTAGCTTAGCATAATTACATCATAAACACACAAACGAACATACTAGCAAACATACTTACATACATACATACTTGCGTACTTACAAACTATGATTGATGTACGCATAAATTGTTTTCTTGAAACTCGTGAAACTCACCAACTATTTGTAGTTGACCCGTTTTAACATGTTTTTCAGGTGTACCGGATTTGGACTAGAAACCTAATGTGCTACGTGTTTGACTTGCGATCAATGTTGGGTGAATTGATGCAAGTGTGCTAGCAAGAAGTAAAGCAGCTTAACGGGCTGGTTTAGATTTGTATCACCTAGTTTGTAAAAGAAGTTAGAACGATGTAAAATATTGTAAATTAGTTTGTATTGTTCTTTATAAACAATGTGGTTGACACCAGAGATGTCTGTTACATTCCCGTTTAACGCTTCCGCAATTTGCTAGTCGGGGTGTGACATGGATAAGCATCCATAATTGTGTAAGAGTAAACGATTTTAAAAGTTTCACGTATTCACGTAAAAATCTCATATTATTATGAGTTGTTCAATTAACAATTTCTCTGTACTTGGTGAACGATTTCCTCAGGCCTATAGTTCGGGAATAATAGTTTAATAATTTATCTAGATCGAATGATCTAGCTTCAGACCTTTAGTTCAAAGTTATTTTTTATTCAAAGTGATTAGTTTAGTTCGTTTGATGTTTGGTGTTGAATGCTTTGGCCGAATAGATTCGAACACTCATTAGGCTCTCCAGGAAAGTACAGAGGTCCCTAGGTTGATTGAGATTTATATGAATTACTTTCGTTAGACGAGAAACTCAACTACTAGTATTGTTACCCTTCCATTTACTACATGCTTGGCACGCTTTTCTGTTTAATTTTATTATAAATATCTTTTATAAAAAAAAGTTAATGTTTCTTCCTTTAGAAGAAAGTTAACTGACAATAACCTTTGCATGCAACAATTTATGTTTCTTAATAATAAAGAAACATTTATTTTTGTAAACCTTTATATATATAAAAAGCTTAAATATATCTATAAACTTTTCAAGGTTTAGGTTATACCCTCGACTAGGATCTAAGCTATGATTCGAAATATCTTAAACATAATTCGTATCTTAAAATGAGTATAACGCTTAAGGACGAACGAGGAGTACTTCGACTATACGTAAGGTGTCGGGGGATGAAACGTCGAAACTCTAGAGTAGCGTCAGGACTCCAACTCAGTGGCACAAACTTTGAGAAAGTGGTCAGGATGTCACAAATGAGCAGCCTATAACCCCTATTAATAGTTGTTCACTCACACCCTCGGTCAGACCGTCGCTCACCAACGTTCATTTTTGTGACGACACATGCCCTTTCGTGTTGGCATGTGGCGACACATGTTACTCCATTTTATTAGTCATTGGACGCGTGCTGATTTCGACCTATTAGTCATCGGCACATGTCGATTTCATTCGATGAGTCATTGGGCATGCGTTTCATAAGAGTTTAATATTTTTATTTTAGCTAAATGACTAACTAGTCCCTTAACTTTCTAAATTGACAAAATTGATATGGAAAATTTTAAAATGTTACATTAGAACACATATCTCAAGTTAATTGTTCAAATGTAGTGGCAGTCTTTCAGATGATGTGGTGTGAAAACCACCAATCTCTTGGAACTTGGACACACTGGCGGCTGCTTGGACCAAGTTGTCAAAGGGAGGTTGTTCAATTGTATATGTAAGGTTTTCATCATATATCTGATGATCTGGAGAGAAAGATTCAGTCCTGTGAGATGGGTTTAGAGTTGGAGTGTAAAATTTTCTATCCACTCTTTGTTGTGGAGTCAACTGTGTTTACAACAATTTTCTTTTCTGAGGATTCCTGAGAAGTTGGTTTGGGTGGAGGTGTGATCAATTGAGAGGAAGTATAATTGTCATATCAATTTGATGCATTTGTTTTATATCAGGTTCTTCAGGCATCTCAACCTTCTGAATTACCGTTTTGGTTTTCTTTGGTTTCTTGGCTTTTGATTAGGAAGTATCAAGAACGGTTTAAAGGATTACCGAAAGAAGTATGGCCTGTATGGTTTTACCCATGTAGATTCATGTAAGGAGCCATTCCAAACGGGAAGCCATCCCAATGGTGGGAGTTTTCTGGTCATTCTAAAAAAAAATCATCAAACTCCAACAACTATACGGGTTCAAATGCTGCCTTCAATAGCGCACTCCCCAACCTTAACGAAGACTCAACACTGAGATGACTGACACAGATAGAAAGAAAATTTGCCAGTTCAGCAAGCAAAAGCAATTTGGCCAAGGAGATCGAGCGTATTCAAGTTTTTTCTTTATTCAATTTTTTGAAAGGGAAGAGACGCTTCTCACAAGCAGCAACCTACGTTGAAGGAATATATCTAAGAGAAATTGTGGACTCGAGAGGCTATCCAGGGGAGCGCATGGACCGGGATATGAGGACATTTATGGAACTACACGACAATGTGATCAAACCAATGTTGGAAGTAAATTTTCAGCAAAAATGGAAACAACAAAGCGGCGAGATGACCTTGTGAATTCTAGATTTTAGATTATTTGAACTTTTGTTTGTTTGTTATTATTTTTTTTATTGTTTGAATCAGTGAAATTGTTAGGTTTTTTTTTTTTTTCTTATAAATACATAATTTAGTTTTAATTTAAGAATGGAAAGAAAAACTGGGTATGTACGAATGCCCCTACCAGTTTGGATAATTCCATTTTTTCATGTATTTGGTTTAAAATGAGGTGGTTGTCACTCATTGGTTGCTGGCATTTGGTTGTATATGCCCCTCCTAGTACCAATAAGATAAAGGGAAAGTTTGTCATAATTCCGACCCCATCTACGACTAGGATTTACATGTGTGTGTTCATTAATCATAAACTAATGCATTTCCATGATTGTTAACTTTACTAAGGCTGAGGGGTGTGGGGGGCGCGAGAGGGGGCGCGAGTGGGGGCGCCAGCCAATAATATTGTGACGTGTGGCAGAGAGAGAAACTTGATAAGATGGGTGTTGGTAGTGGTGCTCGCGCCCCGGGACATGGTGTGGAGGGGCGCGAGAGGGGGCGCGAGCGGTTTTTATTTTTATTTTTTTATAAATGTATTAAAAAAACGAATTATTATAAAAACTCGTAAATCATCAATGTGTCTTCTTTCTTCTCAAATCAATTCAACCCAATGGCTCTCACATCTAAACTCCACCCATCTCCATATCCAGTTACCCATTTCAAAAACCCCAAATTCCATCAATTTCACATCATCTTCACACTCTCCCTTCACCGAGAAACACTCAATCGAACGCTACCAACGCGACAACTGGGTCTTCAAAAACGAATCCGGTCAAAACCCATTACCCAATGAATCCAATTTCTTTTTTTTTTTTAATAAACAAAAAAATTCGGCTGCCGGAATTTTTTACAGGCTGCCGGAATTTTTTTCAGGCTGCCGGAATTTTTTACAGGCTGCCGGAATTTTTTTTTTTTAATAAACAAAGAGCCCAACGGCTCTATTTACGCATTCCCATGCCGTTCACGAGCGCTACACCCCTGGCGCCTGCCTCTTTTTCCGCGCTCGCGCCCCTCTCGCGCCTCGGTGGTGTGGTGCTCGCGCCCCGGGGCGCGAGCGGCTGTCCTCTTGCGCCCTTTCTCACGCTCCACACCCCTCAGCCTAAGCAATTAGTTAGCTAAACCAAGAAATTACTTAATCATTTGATAACCAATTTTCATAAGTTTCAATCACTTTTTTGTCCACTTCAATTTTGATGCATTGTTTCTTTATGTTCTGTTACTGCAATTGAAAAATCCTCCTATCTTCCAAGAATTTGCTTGTTTGTTGCTGTTTTGCATTTCATCCAATCATGTTCCACTATGTGAGTTTCTGGTTTAATGTTTTAAGAGGAAATAATATGCGATCTTAAAAAATAAAAGCCCGTTGACACTAGAAATAGAAATCAAGTATACAAATAAATAACCTCAACAACAGCATGTCTTCTCCTGAAAATCTTCTCTCATTTCACCACCTTCTCCATCCTCATCGTCACCATCCGACGGCTCCTTATATTTATAAAAACACGCGACAACAACATACACAACAAGATTAACTGCACTTAACGCAGCCAGCACCCAATAATACCGATCCAAACGGCTCCTATTTAACGTATACTGAAACCAATTCGGTTTCCCATTCTTCTCACTCACCTTCCCCACGACATAAACCGACAACACACTAGCCATACTTCCTAACCCGAGCACACCCTTTGTGAAGTAAGTCAAATACCTATGCAAAGACTCAGGCGTTTGGTGCCTAAAAAACCCCATGATACTATTATTAGCAATCCCATCAACGGCTGCTAATAGCATAAACTGTGGAAGCAGTGCAAATATACTCATTGGAATCTTCTCGTCCGATCTGTCTAACAAACCATGGTCCCTAATCCGATGTAGTCTCCGGGTTTCCACTTTTGCAGCGGTAATGCAACATAGTACTGAGAGGATCATGCCGGTGGCAATACCTATTGGTGGGGCGTATTTTTTTGTGCTCGTTGTTAAGAGGGAATAGAATTGCGCGAATATGGAGCTTGTGGTGGTGTAGAACAGGAGGAAGATTGGGATGGTGACTTTTATTTTTCCGAGTTTCCGGTCCATGTGATTGGCCTGTTCTAAATAGTAAGTGTTTCCGATGGAAAGAACGATTCCGAGTACAATGAAGGTTAGCCACATTGGGAGGATACGAATGCCGATCTTGGTGTCTTCTACTTCCCGCACGCTGCAAACTTTCCATTTGTTTGGTTGTCGCCCGTCTGGTGGTTTAATTGCGGCCTTGTCGAGGCACCTGTATGGGTTTGATTTGCGTTAAACGGGTCAAATGATTTAGTCATGTTTGAAGTGGTTCGATTGATTATTACGTGCCATATTTATAAAAAATGGACCGGTCAAACAAGTCAACCCGAACTCAACCTGTTTAGCTAAACTTGTTTGCAGGTTCTACCCGGAATTGACCCAAACTGTTTAGACCAAACCCAATAGGCTGAAACCCATATTAATTTCAATATCCACTTTTGAATAATAGTTAGTTAGATACCTGAGGCCTCTGGTGGAAACAGTATCATCTTCATTGCAAAGCTCATTAGGACTTGGCGTTGGTTTCGAAAAGTTACGAGCCGTTGCCATGAAAACTCGAACCGTGGTTGTTAACGGGCTCCCCTCTGGCTTAGTATGTTCATAACTTCCCCATCCTGTAAAGAATGCAATCGTTGCCACCACTGAACATATAGCAGGAATCCCAAACCGAAGTTCCCACGGGTTGACATATGGAAGCCCGATACCTCCTGCCATTATTACAACCATCACCATAATCAAACCCGGGATTTGCAAAAATATTTTGTTACTCTCTTCACTTTCTGAGCCCGGTTTAGTTCCCTTTCCGTTATTATCATTGTCATTTTCGTTTTCCTTTTTGCTTTGGATTTCCATTTTGTTTTTTGTTTGTAGATCTAAAAAGGGCGCTAATGAGACCATATGACCGGCCATCCCCACCGCGATCAGTGGTAAGGCGGTATAGAACAAGACTTTTTGTGTGTGCCCAATGCATTCCTTCTTGTCATCTTTACATGGACCGAAAACTGCTGGTGTTGACATTGTTAGTAATCCTAACCCCTGCAAGCAATAGCTTTTAGATATACTTTGTATTAAACTAACTACATGGCATGGTTGGTTCATGTGATATACCCGAATTGATTCACTTTTTGTAAGCCCAATGGTTTTGTAGTGGGTAATACGATTGGCCCATTGCCTTGGATGGGTAATGTGTGTCTGCTATTTCCTTTTGTAAAGGGTATTTTAGTCATTTTGAATTTGATGTAAATTACCCATATTACGGATTTTATGAAATTACATGTTTAGTCTAGTGGTTTTGAGCAAGTAACATGGTTGCCCCTTGCCGTGTATTGATCATCATTTTTAAATAAATGGGTATGAAATGACTAAAATACCCTTAAGTTCTTTTCTTATCATTATCGGTATTTTAGCCATTTAAAAAAATTAGATTTCAGAGTCTTAGGGTGATTTGAATGTGCCTCTGGACAACCAATCAGAATGTGCCCCTGACTTGAAAGCCTAAATATCCTTTTATTTTTGTTAAATGGGTACGAAATGACCAAAATACCTTTGATTTTTTATTTTTTTTTTAAAATGTATTTTAGTTATTTCATACCCATTTAACATAATAAGATAACCCAATCCAAGGAAAGACACCAGCCAAGTTTTCCGCTTTAAAACCACTTGACTAAACATGTAAGCAACTATCAGAAACAACAATAAAAAAAAAATAATAAAGAAAAAGAAATCTATCAAATTCGTAATATAGGTATATCATATGGACCAACCGTGTAATTGGTTTTTTTTATGTATAATTTTCATAGACAGGAACTGCGGTGGGATTGAAACACTTACAACACTGTACGAGATGCTCGAGACTACAAGCATATAAAAGTCACCCATGAAGGCATCGACGAGGAATGCTAACCCGATGGCCAAAATGGGTGTGATTCCATTCCAAATGTTTATGATTCCAGCAGCATGTGTTGTGCTTAGACTCCAAACATTTGTTAAGTAAGTCATCATAATGTACATTGCAAATGCAGCCAACAAATCCGCCCATATCAGAGCTGTAAAATGAACAGTTGATATTAATTTACTTCCATACTAATTAAATGTTTTGTTCTAAATAATCCTAAAATCACACACTAACAACGTTTATGCTAATTTTAATTTACATATTATTTGTAAGACTAATTCCAAAGTTTTGCTGTATTAAGGGTCAAAACCTTAAATTTATTCAGAGTCCTTGAAGCATGGTGACTTTTAGCATGAAGAATCAAGATTTTTACACACTGCTTTCACTTTAAAAAATAATGTTTTGAGTATTTCAGCTGGTCAGCCGGATATCACCTAATACTTACCCGCAAATTTTTTTTCTTAATCCCATACCAAACCCAAAGTTTTAGGTTTCAAGTGTTCCCATTTGCTTTGGATTTTTTTGCCAAAGGCCCCTAGCTGGGTCAGGTGGATAGACCAAATCGGTTTGGTTGGGCATTTTAGCCTGTTCAGTTGAGTCATCCGAACACGACATGAACCCTAAACCGTGCCAAGCCCATGAACCCAAAAACAACACACATATTAATATGTTGACACCAACATGGCCGTTTAATCGATTTTTTTTTCTTAAAAGATAATTCTCTAATAATTATAAAACGTTTTACATTAAAATATTTCAAAAAAACTACTGTAAATCCATTACGTAAATCTTAAAACCAAAAAAAAAAAAAAAAAAAAAAAAAGAGCCTCAACTTCAACTTTAAGCAAGCATGAGATGCCAAAGCAAGAACAGAGCAAAAGAACAAACAAAACCAAAATATGTGAATTCAACATAAAGTAAACATAGTCTAGAATGAGTTACCTGAAATCCTAACAAAGGTTGCCATTGCTGCGTTGACTTGGAAGCGTCACAGTTTCCCCTGCACACAAATGTTCAAATCAAAATCTCTCAGTAAATTATACAACCAATCATGAAGAAACCTGCAAATTCAGATCCAAAGATGGAAAGTGGAGAGAGAGGAACCTGGATTGGGGAATAGATTTAAGTTCTTCCCATATTTGTTGGCAAAATATATTATGAAAGTAGTACAGCGAAATAAATGCATAAAGAAAGACCACTCATTGACTTGGGCCTAACAGCATTCTCATCCCACCCTCATTCGTAAATAAAAAATTACATTAAAACTCATTTTGTTTTCTTTCTCTAATTTAATTAAATAATATTTTTATACTTTTTATTATTACCTTTTCTCTTTACTTCACTCACAACCACTTTCAAAATATATTAAAAAATTATAAGAGATGAACAGTAACTTTTCAAATATACAGAAAAATCACCACTTTTTCTAAAATATAAAAACTCTTCACTCACAACATCCTGAATCACTCTCTAAATTATAAAAACACCCCTCACATAATATAAGGGGTTGGATGAGAATACTCTAACTTGTTCTGTCATATATAACTTTACTTTTCTCTTTTAAAACCATTATTTCATTTTTTCGTTCTTGAGTAAATTACAAATTTCATCCTTTAGGTTTACTTTAAATCTCTAAATAGGAGGTTGTGTCTTTTAGACTAGCTAATTACAAAGAAAAATAGTTATTTGAAAGGGGCATTATAAAACAATCATCTTCAGTAAATGTTAACTTTTCCTGTTAATGGAGTGTGAAATAATCGAAATACCATTTATAAAACACAAAAATAATAATAATAATTATAAGCCTTGTCCGTAACCCTACTATTACTCTTGTCTTGCTTCTTTCTAAATTTTTTTTAGTAACATAATTACTATCGGCACCTCCATCCAGCCACTCATTTCCCATCCCATCGTGTGTTTCTTCCATTTTTTAGATTCTAGTTTGTGCAATCCATGGATTGATGATTTTGTGGATCGATGATGATTGTTGATGCGTGCGTAGAGTGGTATGAAAATTTGTTAGTTTTTCAGAAGAGTTTTTGTGACATCCGTGGCAAAACCGAGTACACCTTAGTACTTACAAACTCGAATAAGCGTTTAACCGCTTATTGCGTAACGAACAAACGAATAACCAAACGGGTCTGGTTATGGTCCGGATATCCCAGGGTGCCATCTATAAGTGATATACGATCTATGCAAGCTAAAATATTAGTAATATGGCCTTAGTTCGATAGCAAACAAGTTAAACGAAAACATGCTCGTTTAACTACCCGCTATAGACTTAAATGCGAAAGATAGTTACAAACCAAGCATTGTATCATCTGTTAAGCCGAAAAAGACTTACCAAACACTTATTTGAAATGTTTTAAGTGATCCGTGAAAATATTTTCGATTTTTACAAACGTATAGTATGTTTTTATAATTTTACACAAAACTAGCCGAAAAACACTCGTTTTCGCTCCATTTGTCGCACCCGATATATTTTTATTGCCAGAAACCGAACCCGAAATAAATTTGGACTCGGCATTTCACGTTCGGGCACGTAAATCGAGAAAAGTGGCCCAAATGGGCCCAAAAGGGGACCCAACGAGCCCAGCCCGCCAAAGAAGACTTTTCCCCCCTTAAACCCTTTTCATATTTAAACAAGTTCTAAGATATTTTGTGATATATTTTTCATGAGAATTCTGGACACAAGTTCTGCTCCAGCCACAAACCTTCAAACCCTAAGGTAAGGAGCTTAAATAAGTAGCTTTTGTACTTGTTTAAAGTCGTTTAATACTATAAAAACATGTCTTGGTTACTAAAAATCATTCCTAACCGTGTAAAAATCCTAAAAATGGTTCATAAACATGTTTTGATCATAAACACGGTAAGGAACCTGTTTTGATAGTTTTTTTGGCCATAAACACGGATGAAAAAACGGCGTTTTTACGGTTCAAAAGTTCTTTTTTGTGCACTAGCCGAAACCCTAAGTTAAGGGCTGTTATGTTGATGAAAAATTTCTTGGTTTGTGATATAGAACCTGTACCTAGCTTATATAGAAGCACAAGAACCCGAAAGTTGGATTAAGAGAGCGAAAACGAACCAAAACCGCAAAGGTAATGCCGATTTACTCGATTACGGGCTGTTTAGGTTAAGGTTGTGATGTGCATATTGTTAGGCCTTGAAATTTTTCAAGAACATCAGGGACCATGTCAATAAGTCCCTGTTTAAATTTGGTAATTTTTCGACCATCTGAGAATATTTGGCGAATTTATTACCGAATTGGGACAATTATTTGGGAAAAATAGATAATATACTTCAAATATTGTGAAAATTTTCTGGGAACTCAGATTTGATGTATTTTGATCACATATGAATTTTGGGATCATTTGGAGAAGTCTAAAGGTGTTTTGTGTATATGCGTTCGTGTGAATTTTTATAGCCGAATTTGGGTCGAAAAGAATATTGAACAAGCTTTTTACATTCTGGAATTGATATAGATTGTTTTGGGACATGATTTGAGTATTCAGGATTTTTTGTGGAATTTTTGGAAATTATTTGGGGTAAACGGACGATTTTCAGGCGAAATATAGCTGATAAAACGAATTTTTATAAATTAATAAATCAGTAAATAAATTCCAGAAATATTTTTATAAAAATATACATATTTTAATTGATAAGTGGTTAAATTTTCATAATTTAATGATTAACGGTTAATTAATTATGCTAATATGAATATTAAACAAATTCAGTTTTTATAACAACCGGCAAGTTCGCGGCCAGTGAACCTGCGGGAAAATCAAAACACCAAGAGTGATCAAAAATCATATGTTTGGACTAATTAAGTGAAAACGAACTTTTCTATGAGAAACCTGGACAATCCGGATAGATTGTGCGCGTTTCTTCTTAAATCAAATTGAATAAACGGAAACGGGCCCCGTGGCTAATCCGGGACCCCAGTATGTGATCCTTCTTTATAACTTAATCATTTTATTAACCAATACATTTACCCAAGTTTATTTTCCCATAACTATTTTCTGAACGCGTAAACGAACAACTTGGCCCAGCTGGGAAAACGGGAATCCGAGCCAAGTTCGGTTTTAAGTATTAGACATTGAACAACATCACAACCTAAGCCTATTACCACTTTCTAGGCGTTCCAGCTATACCCAGATTAGTTATACAGCCCAGTTTAGTACTGAGATTATAATAATATTAAAATATTAATATTATTATAATATGGACTATAGGGACTAAGTGATAGCAAGGAAAACGAACCCCGAGCTGACCTCGCACTGAGTGCCTACAAAACTGTGAGTTTCATGACCCCACTCTTTAAACTATTTTATGAACTTTTGGGGTGGAAAGCATGTTTATACACGTTATCTATCTGAAAACGGTTCAGGATATAAAATATATGAACATTTATATATGAAAAGTCCCTACAAACATAATGATTGACTACGTGCTGATGAAAGATGATTATTATCGTTGATTAATATATTGAGTGGAGTTAATACGAATTGCAAAACATAATGAAATTACACGTGACAGCATGTTTATACAAACACATTATGTAATGTTAAACATAACCAATTTGGGAAACAACGTGGTCTGTAATGGCCATGGGGATAACGTGGTCTGTGATGATTATGGGGCTATTGTGGGCGGAAGGGGGGCCACAATAGTAATAAACTAAAGTTGAGTATGGCCTATGAGCCAAGTTCTGCTGCAACTTATAAACTAAAGTTGAGTATGGCCTATGAGCCAAGTTCTGTTGCAACTTACTAAACTAAAGTTGAGTATGGCCTATGAGCCAAGTTCTGCTGCAACTTATAAACTAAAGTTGAGTATGGCCTATGAGCCAAGTTCTGCTGCAACTTACTAAACTAAAGTTGAGTATGGCCTATGAGCCAAGTTCTGCTGCAACTTATTAAACGAACTAACTTGATTATGACATGAATGTTAAGAAAATAATGTGATTATGCGTATTGTGGGCGGATGGGGAGCCACAGTATTTGGTGATACGTGATAAATACTATATGTGTATATGTGTCTATATACATGCTATGTGATTAGCCGTATGAAATACTATGTGTAGAATATACTAATTATTTGCGTGTACACTATATAATGTTTGAGTTTACGTGGAATCATTGTGGGTGGAAGGGGGACCACAGTGGTTGATGTTAACGCGGAACCGTTGTGGGCGGAAGGGGGGCCACAGTGGTTGAGTTTATGTGGAACCGTTGTGGGAGGAAGGGGGTCCACAGTGGTTGGTTAAACACGGAAATTGGAAACAGGTAGTACGAACAAACAATCACGATTTTACGAAATTTCGAATTTATATTATAAACTTACATGTGTGCATATGCACACACAAGGATATGGCTGTACATATTTATACAAACGTAAATACATATTTTTACATACGCGCGTACATACAAACTATGACTGTGTGGTACGCAGAACTGATTTCGTTAAACTTATGAAACTCACAAACTATTCGTAGTTGACCTATTTTAACATGCTTTTCAGGTAATCAGATATGAGAAGTAATTTCCTGTGCGTTACGTGTCTGACTGATGATTGATATCGTGGGCATTTGAGTTAGAAGTAAAGTAATTGAAGAACCGGTTTGATTGTATCACCTATTTTGTAAAAGAGATTAGAACGATGTAATATATTGTAAATTAGTTAATAATGTTACTTTATGAACAATGTATTTGATACCAGTTGTATCTGTTGCATTTCCGTTTTACGCTTCCGCAAATCGGTTAACGGGGTGTGACAGTTTTGCTTCACAGAAAGTCAAGTTTTAAATTTATAAAATGATTTGTATCATAGCTAGACCGCACACAAATAGGAAAGTATACCTATCATATATGTAGTATAGTATGGGTAAGAACCAAGCATCGATTCACGGACACACTTGTTTGATTTTTACTACTAAGTCGTTGTATTTATTTAACGGGAAGTGAAAATCACAGTAGTTTTGGTTTAACAAGTAATTTCAAAGGAATTTAAAAGCATAACTTAAAGACAGTATGTTTAGATTTTTGTATTTATAGAGATGATCAAGAATAAATATGTACCATCTTGGTTAAAACTCCTCATACCTTGGTTTAACAATTAGTTGATAAACATGTGATGTAAACTTGTGTTGGTAATTAAATTGGGAATAACATTTTATTCCTAAGTCATTTATTCCATGACAGTAAAGAAAAATATATGTATAACTTCATGATCTCCATAAAAACATCATTTTATGTAAGCAAGTTGGTTTATATTAAGTATTCATAAGGTAACTTACTTTAAATATCAGACAGTCTTTTAAATTACTAAGTGAATTGTCCTTGATATTTTAGTAAAAATAACCTTTGTAATCTACTTAAAAAACCAGTTACGATTAGTTAAGTTGTAAAGGATTAACCTTGAATGACCAAGTATTAACCCACACAACTCTTGGATAATTTCAGAACTTTGAAATAACCACCCAATAGTTGTTTAAGTTGCACACTCATTTAACAAATAACCAACCATCTTTAGTGAATTAACATCAACAATCCGTTTACACATCATTGTCAATGTTCCCATTTTAAAGATGATTAACTACTATGAATACTCCTTTTGGTCAACGTTTATAATAGGATTTATGTTTTATCAACTAAGGCCTCACAAGAATGACAGTTCCCTAGCTTATCATCAAGCTCGGCACTTGGTGTCTCTTTGAAGATTTATGCTTTATTAACCAAGGCCTCACAAGAATGGCAGTTCCCCGACTTATCTTCAAGTTCACACTTTTGAGGTTTCAGTGATAATTTTTACAACATAACCTTTACCTTTTATAAACAATCACATGTTTAACCAATATTATTAGACTTTAGTTAAGACTCATTATAAGCCAAGATAACACCATGAAAGTTTAGCCAATAATATGCATAATGTTATTCATCAAAGTAACAGATGCAAGCATGATCAAATTGAAGCAATTTAACCAATTTGGATGACTAATATTTTATGCTAATGACTTCTTTCAAGAGCTTAATCTCATTGATCTACAAAAGATGGTTGGATGGGATAATTCCCTTATTAATGGTAGTGAAAGGAGGTGGGTGAAGAGAATTAAATGGAGGTTTTGTGTATTAATTGTGCGTGCATCATTGAAGAATGGCAAGGTTTTTATAGGCTGGTCTGGGGTCTCAACACGACCTATGTTGATGTGAACATGGTCGTGTTGAGTATTTGTAGTGTTAATTGTCTGTTGTCAGAAAGTACATAAGGAGAGAGAACATGATCTGTGGTGAGCTTGGGCACGACCCGTGTTGAGCTCCGGAAGCTTCCATTTTTGTCCTTTCTCTTGTACTATCACCATGGGCCATGTTTGTGCCAACATGGGCGCGTGGTGAGCTTTAGAAGCTTCCATTTTGTCTTTTCCTCTTGTACTTCCACCCTAAGGTGTGTTGGTGTCAACATGGGCAATGTTGGGACTTATTAATTTTGTCTTTTCCTCGTATGCTTGCAACAGGGTCATGCCTTGCTCCAACATGGGGTGTGTTGAGTCGATTTTCACAGTTTTCTCCGTTTTTGTTGGTATATCAGCTCGTTTTATCTTAAAGCTATAATTAACTAGAAACAAAAATTATAAATATTAGTGGTTATTTATTCTAATATTATTACGGATATTATGCCTATTTGGATATATTTTAATGCTAAAAAGATGTATAAATTTATATACATCAAAACTCCCCACACTTGAACATTGCTTGTCCTCAAGCATGCTCGGAACAAATTCTTCAAACAACAAGTTGAACCGAAGTTAAACATCTTAAGAAATTTTAGAAAGTCCAGGTAATTCATAAGAGAAAAACATGTTAATATATGTAGTGGTATTTAAAACTATGGTTTGCTTTTATGAGCTTCTTTTATGTAAAGCGTCACATGCTCGCAATGTTCACAAGCACTCGGCTTTATATCTGGACATACATGTAATGTTGTATGTGCAAACTGTCAGGACTGTGAGTCGGATGAAACCTTAGAAAAGGTTGACAAGAACACACCAACTCTGTAACCCAAAGGCCTATTGAATATCCTGGCGGAATTAGGATATCCAACAAGTGGGAACGAAGGGGTGAAAATAACAAACATGAAATGATAATAAGTAATCAATAAGAGCACATTCAAAGACAAGATTCACTATATTAAATGAGTCATTAATGTAACAGTGAAAGGAATGTCTAGGGTTTCGTGCGTGACGGCGGCGGGTGACAATACGAGGAAACAAATAGAATATTCTTTTAGAATGTTTCTCGTATTGTGTGCGTCGTTATCCGTGCCCTAAATGGAAACCTAGGACCCTATTTATAGACCCTGAAATTCCTTCTAGAAGTTCCTAATCATTACATAATGAAATACAAAATAATACAAGTGTTGAGTCCTCAAGCAAGGTAACAATCTTGCTCGAGCAGACTCACTATGCTAGGTATGCACGATGAATGTCCTCGAGCATACTTTATTTAGAATATCTCCAGTGAAGATATTCTCCTCCAGCAAGCTTCATTTCTCTTGACTAATCCATGCTTTGCTTGAACTAGTCCATCGAGCAAGCTTATTCTTCTTGATGTCTTCAGTCTTGTCCTTAGACTTATTCAACAATCTTTAGCATGCTTGGATGTAAATCTTACTCGGGGAACTGAACTATGCTCGAAGTCCTTGCTTTGATCACTTGACATCTTCTTATTGCATCCATGCTTGTCCCCATGTTCTCGATCATCCTGTGCTCGTAACACTTGGTTAAAACATGTATGATCAAGCTGTTTGCTCGATTGGCAATCCTTGATAGAAGAATACTCTTGCTCGTTGAAGTGTAGCTTGCTCGAACCCTTAACATTTAGAAGAATCAACCATTTAAGGTTCTGAAGACCTTGCTCGAAGTAGTAAAACCATGCTCGATCGTCTAGGCTTGCTCGAAGTCCATACTTAGCCGTTTTCCGAGGAGGTTGAGAAGATTCCAATCTTCTTTATCAAAAATCCGACCCAACTATCCCCCCTAGATTGGAACAAGCTTAGATGCACCAAAATATACCTGCATAGAGTTACACATGTATCATACATCAAAGATATATCATTTAAGAACATGTCATTTCATTACATAAATAGGAATTCTGCCTCTTGGGCATTACACATTAAAGTTTTTACATCAAATACAAAACACAATTACAAAGATAAACAGAAATAAAATTAATCATCATTGAGCTCCATTCTGCTATCTTCTCCTCCTGCTCCTTGTGTCAGATTTTTCTTTCATTTGCTTGACAAGGGATGCCTTTTGTTTGATCATATCAAGTTCCACAGCATCAGAGGAGTCAATTGGGAATTCTGCATCAATCAGGTCTTGGAGATCTTGAGGATGCATAAATTGAAGATCTCCATCATGCCTGATTACAGCAATAGGTATTCCTGACGCATTCCTCAAATAAATTGAGTCGTTATGCTGGTTGTACGAGATGAAGGTAATTCATCCATTAATTTGCACAATTGAATTTGGTTCTCTCATCTCTTCCCTCATAGCTAAGCACTCTTTCAAGGTCTTCCTTTTGCTGTGTGATCTGCTTACTTAGGATTTCCTTCTATCAGCATCAAATAGAGAGAGTTCAAGAGTGTGAACTTCATTAATTCTTTTTCTCCTTCTCTCCTTCTCAGCTTGGCTGTGTATCTCTCTCCTCCTTTGATTCAGAAATGGGAATCTCCGTTCTGCTTGTTTTTTAATGAACTTGGAGAGATCGTTTCTTTGTTGCCCTGCCGTCTGACTTCTGTTTTGATTGTCATGAAGATCCAGTGTAGTCATCTTCTTCAATTGTTCATTTGAAAATTTTCTCAGATCATCTCTAAAGATGATAAGAGTTTCTTCTTTGTCTTCAGTGACAACCCTCAAGGTCTTTGATCTTTTATCATAGTAGAGATGTGTAGGCAGATTAAGATTTTGTGTTGGTTCTGGCCTCATAATCTCGGATTGAGCTTCCTTGAGTTTTTGTCTTTGTCTGATGCAGCCCAGCCTCTTTATACCATTGTCTGATTGTATCATCAGTTTGTACTATTAATCTTGACATTTTGGCTCCCTTTTTATGCAAGGCACTCATCATTTCAGCTCTGACTTCTTCCTCTGCTTTCTGCTTGGCCTCTTGCAGTCTTATTTGGGTTTCTAGATACAGTTTCTGCTCTCTATTATATATGTCTATCAAGTGTTCATGAGACATGTTTTGAAACTGCTCTTCTGTCATTCCTTTCTCCATAACAATCTTCTTCAATGTTTGTACTAGTTGAGGGTCTTCAAACCATTTTTTTACATCCTCTTCTTTCATCTTAGCCTCATCTCTCTCATTCTGCAATCTCATCCTTAACTCCTGTTCTCTCACATATTCTTCTTGACTTTTCTGATCTTTGTGAGAGTCTTTTGCAAGTTGAATTTTTCTTTTCAGTTCTTTAGGAGAAAGATTTACCAAGGACTCATAGCTGTAGCCATATAGTTGAAGAAACTTTATGCCATTATGTTTTGCCTTTAATGCTTCATATTTCTTTTCATAACTGGCTTTCTTTTTCAGTTCTTCTTCTACTGCTATCAGATTCTTTCAACACTTTTTCTCCCTCTTCCTTCTTCTTCGTTGCCTTTTTCACATAGTCTGAGATATCATCCACAAGAGCATTCTTGTAAAGTCTGTCTATTTTGTCAAAGGATTGCACATTTAGGAATGCAGGCTTGTGACCAGCTTTAATCAAAGATTCTCTTTTCGACTTCCTCATTCTCCACCATTTAGCTTCTTTGGCTAAGTCTTCTTTGGATAGTCATTGAAGGTACTTTAAGTCATAGTCCAGGCTGATCAATTAATCTCTGTCTTCATTCTCTTTTTCAACACCTTTCATTTCTCCTTCACTATCATCTTCTATATCAATGGTTTCTTTAAGGTTGTGGAGTGCCCCAATCATTGGTTCTTCCTCCTTCATCGATTTAGCCTTTTTCCTCTCTGCTAGCTTATCCAATCTTCTCTTGTATACAATCACCTTCACTGATTTTTGCCTTTTAGACTTAGGTGTTTCAATCTCAGCGTTTTCTTTTCTCTTCAGTGATTCTTTTGCTTCAGGTTCTGGTTCAGACTGTTCAGAGGATTCGGATGATTGAGATGGAATGGGTGTGGTAGGTTGTGTTGAATTTCTGGTTCTTTGTCAACCATTTTCTCAACAACAGGCTCATCAGTTTTTGGTTCTTCATCAAAGATATCTTCTGTTACTGGCTCTTTTCATGGGTCTTTATCTTCTTCATTCACTTCATTTACAACTGGTTCAGTGGTGTCTTCAGGTTCTTCAACTACTGGTTCTCTTTCTTTGCTCATATCAATAAAGTCTTTTTGTGCCTTTCTTGCTGCCATTACTATTTCAGGATGATGCCCTTCTGGTTTGTTTAAAATGTCTATCAAATCCTTCATTATAACCAGTTTTACCATAGTGCTGGCAGATATTTCAATAGTCTCATCCTCTTCTTGATCAACTGGACCTAATCCAAGTTCTTGCTCCTTATCAGTTTCCATCTCTAGATTGGCAGGTTCAGTTTCAGATTGTTGAGGTTCAGTTACTATAGGCTCTTCAGGCTCAGTTATCACTGGCTCTTCAGTTTGTGTATGCTCTTGTTCATCTCATTCAGTTTTGCTTTTAGAGCATCCAGTGTGGCCTTGATTGCCTCATCTGCCTCCTTTGTCAGTTTCTCATTCTCCTCATCATTTTCTTTCATCTTGATTAGTGTTTCGAAGACTTATTGAGGAATTTCCCTCCTCATTTTCTTGATTCAAAGACTCCAAATCTTCATTCATTAATCTTATGGCAGTCTTTACTGATTCAACTTCTGCTACATCAGGATCAATTACATTTTCTTTGTGAAGTATATCATCACCAGATTGATCTTTGTGTAGGGTCTTGGGATGTAAATCATCATCTGTAAAAGCAATCCCTTTCCTTTTTTGTTTCCTTTTCAGCCTGTCTTCTTCAGTTTCATCTTCACTATCATTCTCCCCCTCATCACCAGAATCTCCAGCTTCATATGCTTGATTTATCATGTTTAGTGCATCTGATGGTTCAACATCCACAACCTCTTCATCAGAGCTGGCATATAAGTCTCCAATCACCTTTAATCCTTCTACACCATCATGTTTTGCTTCATCATGTTTCTCCCCTTGTTTTGGTGCATCTGAGGTCTTCTCAACCTCAGACTGCCCCTCTAGGATTCGAATTTTCAATAATGCTTCATTTAATGCAGCCTCCAAAGCTTTGTTCCTAGTTTCCAAAATAGCATTCCTCTCCTTCAGCATAATATTTTCGAATTCAATCTTGGCATTTTCACAGACAATGTCATATAGATTCGGGCTTGAAGGTTGAGTTTCTTGAGTTGGCTTCAGGGCAGGTTCAGAAAAGGGTTCTGATTCAGCAGTTTCTGTGGGAAGTGGTTGTGTTGGCTGGGTAGTGTCAGTGGCATGTGTTTCTTGTAATGGGGAGGATGGTGGGGTGGGTTTGAAGAGGTATATCTTGATCAGGTTGGGCAGGTTGGGAAACAGGTGTTGTGATGATAGGTACAGTAAGTGGTGATGTTGGTGGTGATGGGATATGAGTGTCATTGATTGGTTCAGAGTCGGAGACGGCTGGTTCAGTTGTAGTTGGGGAGGAAGGAACATTGTCATTTACATCATTTAGGTCAATGGAGTCTGTGTCATTTAATTCAAATTTAATGTTCCTCCCTTGCTTGAGCATACAACCAAATGAACAGCTGTATCCAACTGTACTCGAGTACATAGTACGATCCTAGCTCGACGTACTTCGAATATCTCTATTGAGCACTAGTATACTAGAGACAATGTGCTCCAATAGACTTGTGCTCGATGCCTTAGCCAAAAGTTTTGACCATAAGGTTACTTGCTCGAGTGTTGGGGTCATACTCGAGAGGTAGTGTGCTCGAAAGTACTTGGCAAAATCTACTCGAATATGTATACCTAAGTCACATCTACAATCTAACCCTACTCGACTATTGCATCATGCTCGAGATACTTAGACATCTATCATTACAATACCCTATGCTCGAGATGCATTCTTAACAGTGTTGTAACCTTTGCTCAACTCACTTAGAATACTACAACTTAATGTGCTCGATGTACCCTTGTGCTCGAAAGCCTTGGCATATTTAATCCTTCCTATGCCTGTACTCGAACGCACAACCTAAGGGTCTAGCACACAAGTTTGCTGGAACTACTTAACAAAATGATCCATTAAGTTCTTAAGCTCGAACTCTCATACTGAAGCATCTAGCACACTTCCATGCTCGAAACACTTAAATGTTTCCTATCAGTTAATTTTTTTGTGCTTGAAGACTTGGGTCAGACAATTCATCATGTAATCATGCTAGAAACACATTACATCAATTTTCATATAATAACAGGTGCTCGAAAGTAAGATGCATGCTCGAATTTCTTTATAGCAATTTTTCAGATCAGTATGCTCAAAAGTAACCACATAGATGAATCATACAAGTCACATAGTATACTCGAAGCAATGTAACACAAGCAAGCACAGTTTCTATGCTCGAAACACTTAATTGATTTTTCAATTCAGTTTGATAATCAGAACTGTTATGCCACAAATTTCGGACATGATCATTCATGTTATGTGCTCAAAATTTCAACTTTTCATAAAGGATAATCATTTCAGAACAGTGAGTTGAATTGAGCAATTTGTTTAAGGTGAATTAAGAGATCAAATTCTAGTGGAATATTCTATTGAAAATAATTTCATAGAAAGATCTCAACATGGGATCAGACTATTTAAAGCAAGATCACACCAATTCATGGTCAGTGTTATTATGACTTGAGTCAGGTTGATAGCAGGTACACTTAGCATAATGGTCATTGCTTTCTGTGATACATTTAGGTTTCAATTAGAGCATAAGTTAGGAATGGTTATCACTATATATTCAGGTTGCTTCTAATCTCTTCTCAAGGCTTATTAGCTTTCTCCAAATCACCCCGAATTGAATCCGACCCTCGAATGCCCTGGTCAAAATTGCTTTTTTTATAGTGAGCAGTTACTTATATATATATATATATATATATTTGTTTTAGATAATAGACTATAAGGTTGAACGTTGGACTTACATGCCATCCGGACTTACATGCCTTACATTCAGGATGTTTAGGACTTATTTAGATGCCCCACCCCTGTAGTTCCCTTAGTGCCCCTTAAGTCATGATATCAATCAACTTATTTCTTTATAATATTTTTGAGCCTTTTTTTTAATACTTTTCAATAACTTTCTCTTTCTTTTCCTTTGATAAAGTTTGCCATATAGCAATAATGTATATCTGCTCAAATACTTAGTAAATATTTTGTTAGACCAGAAACACCAACAGGCTCGTGTATGATTGGATAATGACCTTTCTGCCTATCATTCGGAGAGATATGCTAGAGAACATACCTTATCTTCCAATGTTTCACCACATCATACTTAGAAGATTTAGATTTATATCACATATGACAACTACAGGCTAAGGAAAGCTACTATACATTGTCAATGACTGTACTCGAAGCCTTTTGTACTTATAATCCATGGGTTAGTTATCTTAAACAGTTTTCTATCACTTCCCAAAGGTTGGATACTATTTCTATCCAACAACTTTTAAGCTTCTTTAAAGCTTACAACTGGATAATCTTATCATATCTCTTATGAGATCATTAAAAATAGTGTTGCTTAGTTAAAATTATTTCACAATTTCAAAACTCACTTCTTTTGAAAATTCATTTTAAGGATTGATATTGAACATAGTGACGTCACATAAGCATATTTAACAAGCACACACTTAACTAATGTCAAACACATCCATTCAGATAGCATAGATCAAACAAATCAACATATAAGTCTGTCGAGCATGCTCAGAAATTCATCGAGCATACTCGAATGTCTACCGAGCAACCTTAAAATATATCATTTCAGTGCTTGTACTCGAAAGACTTAGCTGCATGCTCGAGCAGTAGACTTGTGCTTGGAATACTTAGAAAGTTTTCCAGAACACATGTCCATGCTCGACCACAAGTAACACAACATTTGTGCTCGAGTTACTTTAGAAACCTCAAGTATGGTTTGTTTGCGCTCGATGTACATCAAACACACCATAAAACACAGAGTTATGCTCGAAATACTCGGAAAATTTTTCAAAAAAAAATTCTATGCTCGAGCAACTGAGCTATGACATCTGTGCTCGAAAGACTTAGAATAGTCTTACAAGTACCCTTGCTTGTGCTCGAGGAGCAACAAGCACAATATCAAGCACAGATTCATGCTCGAAGTACTTAGAATTACAAAAATACATCATGCAAGCACAAATCAAATTACCAATAGCTGTAATTAGCAATTTCAACAAGATTTTCACATA
This sequence comes from Bidens hawaiensis, assembly GCF_021521415.1. Classification (NCBI taxonomy): domain Eukaryota; kingdom Viridiplantae; phylum Streptophyta; class Magnoliopsida; order Asterales; family Asteraceae; genus Bidens; species Bidens hawaiensis. The sequence continues at coordinate 74,192 of NW_027505100.1, read as the reverse complement.
AGAACAGTCACATACATGATTCATGCAATTAGAATAATCAGTTAAGCATAGCAAATCATCATGCAAACATTTAAAGTGAGTAACACAGATAATCATTAAGCACCTCACTTAAGCACACATCCTAAATCAAACTTCATCAGCATTTATCATTCCTAGGCATTTTAACAGAAAATGAAACCTGGTTTTATCTAAAGGTTTGGTGAATAAATCAGCCAAATTATCAGATGTATCCACCCTCTTCATTTCTATTAAACCTTTTTCCTGACATTCTCTAATGAAATGATGTCTAATTTCAATGTGCTTAGTCTTAGAATGTTGGACTGGATTCTTAACAATGAACATGGCAGCAGTATTATCAATTAAAATAGGTGTAAATAAGAAATTTAGACCATAATCCAGCAGTTGATTCTGAATCCATAGAACCTGTGCACAGCAGGCAGAAGCAGCAATATACTCAGCTTCAGCAGTAGAGATTGACACTGTAGTTTGCTTTTTGCATTGCCAAGACACCAGCCTGTTCCCTAGAAACTGGCATCCACCAGAGGTTGATTTTCTACTCATGTTGCAACCATCATAGTCACTATCTGTGTAGGCCATCAAGTTAAAGGAATGGTTCTTTAGATACCAAATCCCCAAATCTGGTTTTCCCTTTAGATATCTGAAGATCCTCTTAACTTCTAGCATAAGTGAGATCTTGGGGTTAGCTTGGAATCTAGCACAGACACACACAACAAACATAATATATGGCCTAGATGCTGTAAGATACATCAGTGATCCTATCTTGGCCCTATATTCATGCTGGTCCACCGGCTCCCCTTTCTCATCAGGTACCATTTTCTCTTGTGTGTCCATCGGTGTAGAGACTGTCTTGAAGTCTTGGCACTTGAACTTGTTAAGAATCTCTTGTACATACTTTGATTGATTGATGAATATTCCATTAGCTTTCTGTTGCACCTGAAGTCCAAGGAAGAAATTCATTTCCCCCATTGAGCTCATCTTTACTTGATTTCATTACTTGCTCAAACTCCTTGCACATTTGTTCATTCGTAGAGCCAAAGAATATACACTTGCAACAGCAGCAGATCCTTGTTCCATCTCTTGTAGAACAGGGTCTTGTCAATAGCTCCTCTACAGAAGCCATTTTCCAACAGATGGTTTGATAACTCATCATACCTGGCCCTTGGTGCTTGATGCAATCCATATAATGCTTTCCTGAGTTTGTAAACCTTGTTGGGATGCACTGGATCTTCAAATCCTGGAGGTTGAGAGACATAAACTTCTTCATCAATCTTTCCATTTAAAAATGCAGACTTCACATCAAGTTGATAGACTTTAATGTTCATTGATGCTGCATATGCAAGAAAGATCCTGATAGCCTCTAGTCGGGCAACTGGAGCAAAAACCTCTTCAAAGTCCACTCCTTCTTCTTGTAAGCATCCTAGAGCCACCAATCTTGCTTTGTTCTTGATCACTATGCCCCTTTCATCTTTCTTGTTCCTGAACACCCATTTTGTTCCAATAGGATACTTGCCTCTAGGCTTGTCAACCAAGTCCCATACATGTAAGTCTCTGAATTGGGCTAACTCTTCCTGCATAGCTTCTATCCAGCTATTGTCTTTTAGAGCTTGATTAATGTTCTTTGGTTCAACTTGGGATAAGAAGCAGGCATACAGGCAGATGTTTGCCTTTTCAGAAGAACTTCTTGTCACTCTTTCATGCAAGTCTCCTATTATATTCTCTGCAGGGTGATTTCTTTCAACAGAGGTAGTCTGTAAAAATTGTTGTGCAGACATGTCTGTCTCAAGATTGGTCATATTTAACTCAGCAGATTCACTTTCAATTCTCTCTTGAGCATCATCAGCTTCTTGAATTTGATTAATCTCTGATGATGATGCTTCATTTGACCCAATTTGTAGAGAGTCAAACAAGGACTGAAACCTATCTTCAAATTGATTTATCCCTTCAGGCTGAGTAGGTTGTTGACTTTGAATGGGTTCACTCTCCACATCACTTGGACCTTCATTAGACACTTCAACTGCAGCATCTTGTTCATTCATCTCAACTTCAGCAGTTTGTTGGTTGCTTATTTCAAAGTTAAATCCATTGGGATTAGGAGCAACAGATGACCATAGCTTATCCAGATCAACTTGTTTTTGTTTTCCTTTGTCTTCAAAGCTGGTTCTGTACATGCTGTCATCCATGTCTTCATTGTAAATTTTGAAAGACTTGATCATTTTCTCCAAGTCAAAAAGCCATTTAGGACCTTCAACATTGTTAAAGTGGTTTTCATTGAATATTATGTCTGAAGACTCAATGACCACCATGTGCTCCTTCACATAGACTCTGTAAGCCTTTGAATGAGATGAGTATCCCACAAAGAAACATTCCAGAGATTTTGACTGGAATTTATTCAGATAATCCTTTGTATTCAATAGTGAGCATCTACATCCAAAAGGCTTTAAGAACTTCACATAAGGCTTTCTTTTAAAGATAACCTCATATGGAGTCTTGTTTTGAGCCTTGTTTAGTAGAACCCTGTTCTGCACATAACATGTAGTGTTGATTGCTTCTGCCCAGAAAGTGACTGGCAGATTTGCATCAGCAATCATGGTCCTTGTAGCTTCAATCAATGTTCCGTTTCTTCATTCTGCAACACCATTCTTTTCAGGAGTTCTAGGTGCACTGTATTGTTGAAAGATCCCATTAGAAGTGCAGAATTCATTCATAATTCCATTCTTGAATTCTGTCCCATTGTCAATTCTAATGACCTTTACCTTTCTTTCAAGTTGATTTTCCATTTTCAGCACATAGGTTCTGATCAATTCTGGGGTTTCATCGTTGCTGCCCATGAAGTATACCCAAGTAAACCTTGAGTAATCATCTGTGATCACTAGGCAGTATCTTTTCTTTCCAATACTTGGAACACTTATTGGACCAAACAAATCCATGTGTAACAGTTCCAAGACCTCATCAATGGTGTTTATCATTTTGCTCTTATGTGAGGATTTGTGTTGTTTCACTTTGAGGCAAGATGTGCATTTTTCTTCCAGCTTAAACTCTCTTGTGGGAAGGCCAACAACATGTTCATCTTTCACTAGCTTGTTCATGTTTTTCAAGTTGACATGACACATCTTCCTATGCCATAGTTTGGTCTCATTTTCAGTGGCTTTGGAAACAAAGCATGAACCACCTCTAGATGTAGCAGTGTTCATTCTTAGCTCATAGAGGTTGCCATTTCTTGGAGCCATCATCATGATCATCTCAGCTGGAATCACAAACTCAAGCTTCAAAATCAGGCAGTGTTCATCATTGATGTAAGACCCCGAATCCCGGGAATCCTACAGTTGGTAATCACATCCACAATTTCACAAAAATTTAAAACCAAACAATTCTTTGTATTTAAAACCAGTTCAGAGTGAATAACAGCGGAAAAAGTTTAAGTATTAAAAGTCCCAAACACGAGTACAAGTGTCCAAAATCGAAAGTAAATAAAATATCCGTTTTATTTGAAATCCTTGACCAGAAATGCCTTCAACCTTCCGAGTAGTCTCTAGCACGTCCAAGCGGTAATCTCCAATCCTTAACCTGAAAGTCAAACTAACATACACACAAAGTCAGCTAAAGCTGAGTGAGTTCAGGTTTTCATGAATAATATTTCATACTTTATTTCAAAACTTATAATTCTAAACAATAGAGGGGATAATAATAAAATAATTAATATAATTCACCAAATAATACATTCATCGTCGAACACACGTACACGGGCCTCTCCACCACGAGTCAAGACTCGAGTAATATATTTGACCCGGACGCGGAAAGACCTAAGCATGTGACACGAGCCTCTCCACCACGGGTCAAACCCGAGTAATATATTTGACTCGGTCACAGCTTACACATCCAAGCACGTGATACGGGCCTCTCCGCCACGGGTACAACCCGAGTAATATATTTGACCCGATCTCGGCTCACACATCCAAGCACGTGATACGGGCCTCTCCACCATGGGTACAACCCGAGTAATATATTTGACCCGATCACGGCTCAACATACAACGGGCCTCTTCACCACGGGATTTTAAAACCCGAGTAATATATTTGACCCGCCAAAATGATGATCACGCCATACGGGCCTCTCCACCACGGGATTTGAAAACCCGAGTAATTTATTTGACCCGGCCGTGATCACTATGCACACACACATCAATAAGCCTACTCACATCATTCTTAGTCACGAGGAACTAAATATCATCACACAACCGTAGGCTATAAGGTAACACATACTCATACATACATACATACCTCCATACATACACACACACACACACACACACATATATATATATATATATATATATCATCCCAAGACATTCCAAATTACAAGTAAGCCTATGGGCCATAAGGTAATATATAATAATCAGTCCAATACATCAACTAAGTAAATAGGTCTACTCGTATTCAATGACTACAAAGCTTATTAATATCATCGAGTCTAGACCATAATCAGGTATATAACCTTAAGGAATATATGACCATTACGAGTCTAAAATATCCTAAGGCATAGAATATAGTCCACTCATAGTTTTATAATTGCACAAATACAAGTAAGGCTATGTAATACCATCCAAATAGTTGTAATGAGTAAAATCGTGTAAAATTGTATTACGGTGTGTATGCTAGCCCAAAACGTAAAAAGATTTAAAAGGGGCATCATGAACTCACCTGAAACGAGCCACACAAACACCAAAGAGTTTGAGAACTTCAAAGCCAATCCACAGTTTACAAGCCTGTCGGATTGCACACAAAGATTGCTAACTAAACGTACCGACTCGTTTATCCTACGAGACGTTCTAACATGATTTGATTGACCTAAAGCCTTGACATTACCAAATTCAATTACATCAGCCCCCGAGGCCATGTATTTACCAAAACCACCCTTAGTTAATCCCGGGGACAAAGGGTTCCCAATTTACCCCCGAAAGTTGTTGACTTTATCTAATACGCGCGTTAACGGGTTGTTTATGCACTTAGATACTGACTCAGCCCCGTGTGGAGCAAATTTAGTAAAATCACAGCCAACAAGTCCACACGACGCTACACGAGTTGGATGGGTCGGTAATTCGCAAGCACGATGCACAAATTACCAATAAACGCGAATTTGCGCCGTACCGACCCGTTTGAGTAACCGACAACCAATTCAGCCCCAATAACATAAAAATATAGTTTTTCACAGCCAACTAATCATACCGAGGCTACAACATCCGAATTGGTTGTTAATTCCCTCAAACAACGCGCTAGACGCAACAATTGACAAATTAGACAACTGAAACCTAGTTTTCACTTCATCAACAGTTGACCAATCTAACGAATGCCAAAACTCATGATACTAAAGTATATTACACTAGACATACCTAAGAAGATGACGGAGCACGAACTTCAATTATAACAGCCCCGAAAGATGCGAGAAAGGGCAGCCACCGGTTAAGCCTAAAACGAACTTATCGATCAATAACGAATATAACATGCAGATTTTAGCATGCAAAGATGTATTTTATTACATAGGAAAACCATGGAATTAAATTATAAAATTTTTACCAGAGTTGCATAAATATCTTAAGTTTAGAAAAATATTTTTATTTTATTTTTCTAGTGGACAAAAAAATCTTAAAAATTCCTCCAACACAGAAAGGTATGTGCAGCTATTTCAGTACGCAAGAAAATGGTTTTATTTTTATAAAATTCATTACCCAGCCAAATTAAACTATTCCAATTGGGTTTGGTTCCTAACTCAAAATATTAACTTCCAGAAGTGGAAGAAACCAATTTAGACTTGTCAAAAAAGGGTTATGATGTCGGGATGACGGAGACCAGAATCCGTCATCCCGCATCAGCTTTGACACTCGATCTTATAAAATCATAAAAAGTATTCAAATCTCGTCCAAAAATTACTTATTATACCTTTCTGGAAACTAGACTCAAAGTAGAACATCATAGAAACAAGAATCGATCAAAAGCAATATATTTTCATCAAGTTACAGACCGAGCAATAAACAAGTACGAATCTGTCATAAATTGTTATAATCAAAACTCAACCCTAACATGTTCAATAAAGGTTTTAATGGTGAAAAAGAGTTGTATGATGATAGAACTGACCTTGAATTAGACTCGGGAGGCCGGAGCATGGTTGAAACCTGCACGGAAATCGAGGAGGAGACCCTCCCATGGCTGCCGATCGAAAATTAGGAGGATGGAAGCAAGTTAGGGTTTATGTTATAAAAATTTTACATCTAGACCCTTCCACTTATAAATTATGATGTCTTGGATTAAACGTTAACTAAATAGGCTTACAAGAAAGACAAAGAGGTCCCCGAGGAAGGCCAGATCGAGTCTCAGTAAAAATACAAACTCTACAACACATAGATCCTTTTAACGAAAATTTTGCGGGCGTTACAATTGAAGGCCACCTTGTACCCTTTATCACGAACTTGAGAAATGCTTAGTAGATTGTATTGTAGTCCTTCAACATGTAGTGTAAGGCCCCGAACCTCGGGTACCCCACAGTTGGTAATCATTCAAAACACTCGTAAAAATAATTAAACTTGAAAACAATTCTTTTCATTAAAATAAACATCACAGAGTATAATTCGGTGGAAAACGTAAATAAATGAATGAGTTACCAAAACCCGGGAATTTTGCCCAAAAGCAACATAATTATCTTTAAATAAAATTTTTTAAAAATAATGTTTAATAATAAAATCTTCAATTCCCGTATGCCCTTCACCGTCCAAGTAGTTTCGTGCACGTCCAAGCGATAAGGCATCCTCTTCCCAACCTGAAACTCACACTAACATGCACACAAAGTCAGCTTAAGCTGAGTGAGTTCAAGTTTTAAATAAGTAATAAAAATCTTAATAATCATTCCAACGGTTTAAAAACGGTAAACGGAAATACATCGGTTAGGTCACCACATTCAATAAATAATCATCCTTACGTATGAGCATCTCTATACGTGCATTCCTATATATATAAATATATATATAACATTCAATAATAACATTTAAGGCCGAGAAAACGTACAACCCAAACACATAACACTCAGCGCATGCAAACACAAAGTATGCATACGCAACATTCAGTAGTCGGGACGACTACAACATTCACCAAATATTGGCCATTCAAATATATATATATATATACATACACACATTCTTTAACATTCCAAGGCCTACCAATACTAGCAAGACTATGTAAAATCGTTTAAAACATTTCATCAAGTAAGAAAAACACTTAGGTATGCGTGCTAGCCCAAAAGTAAAAAGAGTAAAAAGGGCATCATGAACTCACTTGAAATCAATCAAACACCTGCAACGAGCTAGGAAATCCCTAAGTGCACAATCACAAGCAAGGGCCTGTAAATTATACACAACGCCTTACTAAACTAGACCGTAAGAACACTCTGGCCTTATGGGCCGTTCAAGCCCAACACTTTGGCCCAAGGCCCAACAACTTGGCCCAAGGCCCGACAAATTTACCTCAGCCCCTAAGACCTTTCAATTAACCAAATCCACCCTACGATTAAGGTCGGGGCTAACCATGATGCACAACTCGCCAGTCGGTAATCAAATCGAGTCGAATACGCGCGTAATAAACCTTAAAACCAATTGTTAAACGAATCAGCCACAAATGGACCAAATTCCCATTTTAATCTTTTCATTCATCATAATTATGTCACCCGAGTTGATAGGGTTGACGGTTCCTTTTTACAACTCTCAATTTAACATTTAAATGAAAATTCGCGCACCGCCGACTCGATTGACGAAGCACCAACCAAAACAGCCCCGAGCATCAAAAAAATAATTTTCCCACAGCCCTTAGACTCCCCTAGGGCCATGCAAACTGATTCGGTTGGTCATCCAACCGATTAACGCATCAAACTCAACAATTGACAATTCTACACCCGATAAACCCTAGTTTCCGAATTAAAATCGATTGACCGACCTAAACACCTCCAATGGCCACGAAATTTTAATATGATGTAAATGCCATACCTGGGAATCTTTCTACACCGGAAACTCTATAAGCTGCCTCACCAACTGGGCCTCCTCATCCGCTAAACACTTCCTCAAGTGGGACACATGGAAGGTAGGATGAATCCCCGCGAGTTCCTCGGGCAATTCCAGCCTATAAGCTACCTCACCAACTCGGGCCAAGATACGAAACAGACCAATGAACCTCGGACTAAGATTCCCCCTCTTACGAAAATGAATAACGCCCTTCCAAGGAGAAACTTTCAACATAACCCTATCCCCAGCCTCGAACACAATAGGTCTTCGCCTTTTATCCGCATAAGACTTTTGTCGGTCCTGGGCGACTTTCATAAATGCTTTAATCTTGTCGAGTTTCTTATTCGTAGCCTCGACCACCTCTAAACTACCCAATTGATTCTGACCAATGGAACCCCAACAGACTGGAGTCCTACACCTCCTACCATACAACATTTCAAACGGTGGCATCCCAATCGTGGCGTGATAACTGTTATTATATGAGAACTCTACCAACGGTAAGTGACGATCCCAACTACCACCAAAATCGATTACACAGGCCCGCAACATATCCTCAAGAGTCTGAATGGTCCTCTCGGATTGACCATCCGTCTGCGGGTGATAGGCAGTACTGATGAGGAGTTTGGTACCCATCTCCTCGTGAGACTTTTTCCAAAATCTGGAGGTAAACGCGTATCCCTATCCGAAACAATAGATACCGGCACCCCGTTCCTAGAAACGACCTCACGAATAAACACATCGGCCAACTGCTCGGAATTAAAAGTCTCTCGGATCGGCAAGAAATGAGCGCTCTTAGTCAATCTATCAACAATTACCCAAATGGTGTCGTAACTACCCCTAGGAGTACGAGACAATTTAGTCACAAAATGCATAGTAAGATGTTCCCACCTCCACTCGGGTATTTCTAAAGGTTGAAGCTTCCCAAACGGCTTCTGATGCTCGGCCTTAACTTGTAGACACGTCAAACACTTGCTCACATACTGATCCACCTCAAACTTCATCGCAGGCCACCAATAATTTTTCTTCAAGTCTTGGTACATCTTGGTCGCGCCCGGGTGAATACAATAGCGCGACTTGTGTGCCTCATCCAAAATTTTATCTCTGAATCCCTCAAACTTCGGTACCCATAAACGACCATCCTTATATTTCACCCCTTCACCGACGTCTTCCAACAATTTCTCCTGAACCCAAACACGTTCTGACATAATCCATTCCACCTGCAAAGCCTCATTCTGAACGCTGGCTATTTGCTTCAATATATCGGGTTTAAGGATAAGCTGGTAAGATTTTACACGAATCGGCTTCGGTCTCTCCTTCCGGCTCAACGCGTCAGCCACCACGTTAGCCTTACCTGGGTGGTACATAATCTCCAAATCATAATCCTTAATCAACTCCAACCATCGACGCTTCGAAGAAATACTTTAAACTCTTATGATCGGTATAGATAACGCAGGGAACACCGTACAAATAATGCCGCCACAACTTAAGCGCAAACACAACGGCCGCAAGCTCCAAATCGTGAGTAGGATAATTCGCCTCGTGAGGCTTTAATTGCCGCGAGGTGTACGCGATGACTCGACCTCGCTGCATCAGAACACACCCAAGCCCCTGGTAAGAGGCATCAGAATAAACCACCAGATCGTCGGTGCCATCAGGTAGAGCTAAAATCGGGGCATGCGTCAACCGGTTCTTCAACTCGAGAAAAGCCTCCTCCTGCTCAGTACCCCAAATGAACTTAACACTCTTCTTAGTCAACGTAGTCAGCGAAGAAGCAATTTTCGAAAAATTGGGAATAAAGCAGAAGTAATACCCTGCCAAACCCAGAAAGCTACGGATTTTAGATGGAGACTTTGGAGACTCCCATTCATTCACGGCTTCCACCTTTGCAGGGTCAACCAGAATACCACTCGGGTTAATAACATGACCCAAGAATTGAACCTCACGCAACCAGAAGGAACACTTAGAAAATTTCGCATACAGTTTGTTCTTCCGCAGAGCCTCCAACACTTCCACGAGATGACCGGCGTGATCGGATTCACTTTTAGAGTACAGAAGAATGTCGTTGATAAACACAATAACCGAACGATCGAGCATCGGTCTACACACCCGATTCATAAGATCCATGAACGCAGCCGGTGCGTTGGTCAAACCGAAAGACATTACCAGAAATTCATAATGTCCATAACGAGTGCGGAAGGCAGTCTTGGGAATATCTTCCTCCCAAATCTTCAACTGATGATACCCGGACCTAAGGTCGATCTTCGAGAACCAACTAGCTCCTTGGAGCTGATCAAATAAGTCGTCGATCCTCTGGAGCGGGTACCGATTTTTAACAATGAGCTTATTCAACTCACGGTAGTCAATGCGCATTCGCATGCTACCGTCCTTCTTCTTAACTAACCAGACCGGGGCACCCCAAGGCGAGATGCTCGGTCGAATAAAGCCCTTATCGAGCAAGTCTTCCAACTGAGCCATAAGTTCCTTCATTTCATTCGGCGTTAGGCGGTAGGGAGCTCGGGCAACGGGTTTGGCGCCCGGTACAAGGTCTATCTGGAACTCGACCTCGCGATCCGGCGGCACATCTGACAAATCATCTGGAAATACATCCGGGAAATCCCGAACAATAGGAACATCACCGACGGTAGCCACCTCGGTATTCACATTCACAGCATACGCCAAATACGCCCCGCACCCCCGCTGCATCAACTTTTCCGCCTTAAGCATGGATATAATATGTGGCGTCGCAACATTCCGTTCACCGAAGACCGTAATTTGAGTCCCATCCGGGGCCCTTAGACGAACGAGTTTCTGACCACAAATGATCTGAGCATCAACATTCGCGAGCCAATCCATCCCGAGCACCACATCGAAACAACCAAGTGGCATCAAATACAATCGCACCGGAAATCTATACCGAGACAACTCGATGGAACAACCCTGAATAGCCCTACACACGGACACGGATTTTCCTACGGCGACCTCAACCTCAAACACATCGACTACGTGCTCGGGTGATTTATTCAACAAAGAACAGAAAGCGGTAGACACAAAACTCCTACTGGCGCCCGAATCAAACAAAACTGACGCCTGTAACTCATCAAGTAGAAAAGTACCTGGGACGATATTATACTACTGCTTAGCTACACGGTCAACACATACGATTTCAAAGGAACAAGAAATTATAACGGTGGAATGAAAGCTAAATAAGGAAAAGTAGCTGAAACGACATCCGCATCCTCTTTTGCTTCCTTCTTGGAGATGTTGAAGGCCCTTGCCCTGGCCTTCGGCTTCTCTTCCATCTTCCCTCTTGAGGAAGTCCCCTGACTGGACCCTCCCCACCTTACTGGTAGGACAGTTTGATGACAAGTGACCGGAACCCCTACAGCGGAAACAAGTCAGAGTCGGACACTCGAAATGGGGGTGCCCAACCTTATCGCAAGGAAAATAGGTGCCGGACCCACTCTTACACTCCCCCTTGTGTAGTTTGCCGCACTTCTTGCAATTACTGAATGCCGCATCCCTCCTAAACTCAAAAGTCTCAGTCTTCACCCTTTTCCCAGACGAACTAAAATTGTTTCCCCCGGGCCGCTTACCATACGAAATAGTGTTCCAAGTCTTCCAAGCCTCGGTTGGCGGTAACTTCTCCCTCTGATCATACAATGTACCTGCCAAGGTAACCACCGAGTGAAAAGAGTTCATGTCGGTGGTCACCACACCCCTACGAATATCCACCGGAAGGCCCTTCACATACTTCTTAATCCTTTTTGCCTCAGGGGTAACCAGATCGGGACATAAGCGAGCCATTTTGTTAAACTTGGTGGTGTATTCCCGATGTGTCATACTGCCCGCCTCCAAGGTCAAGAATTCCTATTCAATTTTATCCAATTCGTGCGGAGGACAGAACTGATCGAGAACCAACTTCTTCAATCCATCTCATGTCATCCTCCTAATCGATCGATCACCCATAGCCTGCACCAGATTATCCCACCAACATAATGCCTCGGAACGAAACGAAGCGGTAGCATAAGTTACCATGTCATCTCCTTTACACTTACTAACCCTTAGAACGGCTTCCATCTCTCTCACCCACTGATGAGCTGCCACAGCATCCTTAGTACCATCGAAAGAATGAGGGTCACACTTTTTGAAGTCCCCATACGAACAACCCCGAGTAGATACACTAATAGTCCGAACCTCGTCCTCCTCCCAACTCGGTAAATACACCTCTTCCTCGACCTGTGTCTCCTTACCCTTCTTCCCTTTATCCGAACCTTTACCAACCAATGACTTTTCCATGGCCGTAACGGCCTCAGCAACCATCTCGGGAATGGCGCTATGGAGCACCTGGTAAACCTCGTCGGTGATAGCCGCGCGCATAGCAGGATCTAAGGCGGGGTTATCCCCCGCTAGGGAGTAGGAATTTCTCTCTCGGCTTCGGCAAGCCTATGTAAAACGTTTAAAACATTTCATCAAGTAAGAAAAATACTTAGGTGTGCGCGCTAGTCCAAAAGTAAAAAGAGTAAAAAGGGCATCATGAACTCACCTGAAATCAATCGAACACCTGCAACGAGCTAGGAAATCCCTAAGTGCACAATCACAAGCAAGGGCCTGTAAATTATACACAACGCGTTACTAAACTAGGCCGTAAGAACACTCTGGCCTAATGGGCCGTTCAAGCCCAACACTTTGGCCCAAGGCCCAATAACTTGGCCCAAGGCCCAACACTTGGCCCAAGGCCCAACAACTTGGCCCAAGGCCTAACAACTTGGCCCAAGGACCAACATTTGGCCCAAGGCCCAAAAACTTGGCCCAAGGCCCAACAACTTGACCCAAGGCCCATCAACTTTACCTCAGCCCCTAAGTCCTTTCAATTAACCAAATCCACCCTACGATTAAGGTCGGGGCTAACCATGATGCACAACTTGCCCGTCGGTAATCAAATCGAGTCGAATACGCGCGTAATAAACCTTAAAACCAATTGTTAAACGAATCAGCCCCAAATGGACCAAATTCCCATTTTAATCTTTTCATTCATCATAATTATGTCACCCGAGTTGATAGGGTTGACGGTTCCTTTTTACAACTCTCAATTTAACATTTAAACGAAAATTCGCGCACCACCGACTCGATTGACGAAGCACCGACCAAAACAGCCCCGAGCATCAAAAAAATAATTTTCCCACAGCCCTTAGACTCCCCTAGGGCCATGCAAACTGATTCGGTTGGTCATCCAACTGATTAACGCATCAAACTCAACAATTGGCAATTCTACACCCGATAAACCTTAGTTTCCGAACTAAAATCGATTGACCGACCTAAACACCTCCAATGGCCACGAAATTTTAATATGATGTAAATGCCTTACCTGGGAATCTTTCTACACTGGAAAATCTAATATTTATCCACGGGAAGTGGGTCAATTACACCTTGGCCGAAAATCTGTCCAACGAAAAGTTTCGGCAAAATGGAGCATCAAAACGACTAGGGGTGAACAAAAAGAGTTTTGGGGATTGTAGTACATACCTTGAACTACTTCTAGGAGCTTGGAATTGATCAAAACATGGAAGCAATGAAGGGGGGGGGGGCTGGTCTACTTGCGCCGATCGGACATCAACAACAAGGAGGTTTTAGGGTTTTTGATTAATGTTATATTATAAAATATTTTCATTCTAGCCCCTGGAATTGAATAATAATGCAAATTGGAAGAAATGTTAAGCGATTAGACGTACCGGGATGACGTAACGGCTTCCAAGAAACGTCGGTTAAGTCCCGAGAGTTATACATACTTTACACGCGCTAAATCATTAAACTGGAAGTTTGACGGGTGTTACATGCAGCACATTCTCAAAGGATACCTTGCCATTGGTGAGTGTTCCTCTTCCAACAATCTTTCCTCCATTTTCATCACTCCCAAAAGCAACTGGCCCTTTATATTTTCTTTCATAGTTGATGAGAACACTCTTGTCACAGGTCATGTGCCTGGAACATGCACTGTCCATGTACCATAAGTCATTACTGTTCAAGGACTGTTCCTGCACATAAATTTAAAACAGAATTAGTTGGATTCTGAGTCACAAACTGCATCAGTTTGTAATTCAGTATCAGGTGAAGATTCATCAGGAGTTGGAACTGGAACTGGAAATGGGTCTTCATACATAACTTCACATTCTTCTTCTGAGTCTGATTCTGACCCAGCTTTCACAACTTGTGACTTGATTAATTCTTTGATTTGCTTAATCACATAGTCTTTCTTTTCAGTCAACTCATTCTTAGTCTTCCATTGAAACCCTCTTGGTTCATAACCCTGCTTCATAAAAAATTTCTCATCCCCATTAAGAACACCAGGTCTAATCTTTTCTTTTCCTTTGTCATTTGACCTTCTGTTCCTTGCAGGTTTGCTTGATTCCCTTGCATTATCCTTGATCTTCAAGACTTGTTTCAGTCCCTTTTCTAGCACTGATCTCTTCTCTTCATCATCTGAACTGCCTTTTTCTTCATTCAAGAATCTTTGATACATTTTTGATGTGTTGTAAAACACACGTATTTTCCGCACCTTTTATCTACGTAATATATTATATTTTATGTGTTTTTACTCGTTTTAGATAGGTTTTACGTACATTTATTAATCTTGTAGGTTTTGGGTAAAAGAAAGGAAGAAACCGGGACTTTTCGAGCTTTTTACGAGCCTTTTACGCATACAAGTTCAAAACAAAGCTCAAGGCCCGACCCGTATGCATCATTGAGGCCCAAGACCATATTATATTATATTATATAAAAAAATTAAAACCCTAATCAGCAAAAAGAGCTGCTGATCGGAATCAATAGCAGCACAACAGCAGCCAACAGCAGCACAACAACATCAACAGCAGAACAACAACAGCAACAGCAGCAGCAACAGCAGCAACAACAGCAGCCCGGAACACCCAATATCCTTTCTTTCATAACATTGTTCAACAACTTTAATTCTCTTGTTTAATTGTTAACTAGTTTTGCACTTGATTGAGAGATTGAATTGTTTATGATTAGTGTTGATCATTGGATGTTTGTTAAGATGATTGGTATGAGTTTAATGATGGTTTTATTAAGTGTTTGCTGCTGTCCAAAAATTATGCTCGGCTAATCTTGTTAGTTCTACCTAGGAATGATGATTCTTGTTAGGTTTTGATAGGTTTTATGGATTGTTTGATTGATAGACTTGAATTGTTATTGTAAAGTTTGATTTAGACATGAAATAGGTTGTGTTTAAGGGCTGGAAATTTTGGTGATTTATTGCATAAACCCCGTGTGTTGGTTGATTAGTTTTGTATTGATTGATCGGTGCATTGTTTGATTCTAGACTTTGTGTTTAGGGTTTGTTTGAGGTAGGTACCACCGTAGGGTTTTGTTGCATGATTTATTGGATTAAGTACAGCGGTTAGACACCTTCTTTGAGACCGAGAGGTGATAGGAAGTAGGGTCGTCTCATTGCCTTTGCATGCTAGAATAGGGATTGCGCGAGAGCGAGTTTGTTTCTTGTCAGGTTTAGGTGTTTTGAGCGACTAGTTGATATATTTTGGTTTATGTTGAATTGTTCCTCTATCTTTGGTTGTGTAGTATTCATTACCATTAGGGTCGAGTGTTGGTGAGACCGAGAGGTGATCCTTCATTAGAACACGTTAGCAATTATTTCCCGGTTTGGTCGTTTTAGCCGATTTTGAGTAGTTTAGGCTTGTTGAGTGAGACCGAGAGGTAATCCAGTGAGCCCGAGCGATCCTTAGTCGTGTTATCTTTAGGGACCGGTGTCTTGAAGTCATCCAATCCATTAGCTTGTTAGACCTACAATTTGATCCAGACCTAGGTAGACATTTTTCTCCCATCCGAAGTTAACACAGTCAGTTTTCCGTTAAGTTTTCTATTTTTGGTAACTTTTGTCAGTTAGGTCAGTCAGTCCAGTTAAATCATTTTATAAAAACAAATTTAAAAATCAAAAATCAATTAATTATTTTCTTAGGTAGGTCGTGTCTAGGGTCGTAATCGTTAGCGTCTTTCGTGTCCACGTGTTCGATACTCGGACTTCCTAAGTCTATACTACTTGCGATCGGTACACTTGCCGGTTGTGTGTGGTTTTAGGATTTTCGTTTTAATATTAAAGCTTAGTTGTGAGGGTCATATTTATAGGGTTATTAGACACACATCAATTTTCTTGTATCCTTTCATGTCAAAGCCACATACCACATCAGGAACCACAAACTCTTCCTCTTCAAAAGAGCAAGAGTCAGTGTGATGACCATAGGCATCACACTTCTTGCACCATACCTTGGCATAGCTCCCCATGTCTTCAAGTAATTTCTTATCTATAATTTTGTCACTGGGTTTGGGGAAGTCAAAGCCTAGGGAAGTTTTAGGACATAAAGAGTTGCTGAAGTCCATTTTGATGGGTCTGTTTACATCAGGCACCAAATGGTATTTCTCTTTCACAAACACTACAGGCTTCAACTTGGATGGGGTTCTTGAATAGCTTCCACTTTCTTCTCCAACAAATCTTCTCAATGGTACATACTCCACATCTCAAATGTAAAATAGTTCATGGTTTGAGAAGACTGGATAGATTGGAGGATGTGACTGATCATAAGAATATTTCATTGCCTCTTCAGTTCTTCTTTTGTTTTCTGGCTGTGGTCTAGCATAAATGTCAAACACCCCATGTTCTTTTCTAATCTTTTCATAGTGATTTTTCAACTTTGGAGTCATCTTTGGTAGAAGAGGAATCTTTTCACTTTTATTCTTACTGGATCCCCTTGACGTATCGAAGGATGCATTTAACAAGCTGAATATGAATAGTGGTAGGATGTTGAAGGTGTTGGCTAGCTTGATTTACGGCATATGATAGGTCCGGTCGAGTGATGGTTAAGTATTGAAGAGCACCGACAAGAGAACGGTAGAGAGTGGGATCATGGAAAAGTTAACCAGTGGATTGGAAAGAATCCTTTGGTGTGAGAGGAGTGGCAATGGGTTTGGAGTCGAGCAAGGCGGCTCGAGAAAGTATGTCATATGCATACTTTGATTGATTGAGGAACAAACCTGTTTTGGTATGGGTGACCTCCAAACCAAGAAAAAAACTGAGGTTGCCGAGATCTTTAATTTTGAACTCCTTGTGTAGACGACCAGTGAAAGTGGTAATGAAGCCTTCATTGTTACCAGTGATGATTATGTCGTCTACGCAAACAAGGATGTAAATTAAAGTGCCATTGTTTTTGAAGATAAAAACAGATGGGTCGGCTCGACTGCATATGAAACCAAGTGTGATGAGAAAAGAACTTAATCGTTGAAACCAAGACCGTGGAGCTTGTTTTAGACCATAAATGGCACGATTTAGTTTGCACACATGATTCGGATGAGCTGAATCTTGGAAATGTGGTGGTTGTTCCATATAGATGGTTTCGTTAAGATTGCCATTTAAAAATGCATTGTTGACATCGAGTTGTCTTAGTTTCCATTTGTTGATGGTGGCAAGGCTTAGAACAACTCGGATGGTGGAAGATTAAACAACGGGGCTAAAGGTGTGAGAAAAATCTAGACCCGGAACTTGATTGAAACCTTGAGCGACGAGGTGAGCTTTGTAGCGTTCAATGGAGCCATCGGATTTGTACTTAATCTGATAGATCCATCGGATTTGTACTTAATATGTTTCTCCTACTGCAGATAATTTGTGGAGTTAAGTTTTAGATTGATTAAGTGGCTGAGAGAATGGAGAGGAATGCTTGAGAGATCTGTTGAAGAAGACATGGTGGAGGTGGAGAGATGACAGAAAAAAGGTTAGTCAAGGAGACAAGATCAAGGCTGATACCATGAGATTGTAACAACTTTTGATGATTTACAAAGAAGAATACAATTGGTATAAATACACAGAAAATAACAAGAATTAAGGAGTAAAATCCTCCTATGAATAAATTAGAAATCTATACAATAAATGTAATCAATGATAGTAAAAGCAGGAGATATTTAAGGCAATTGTTTAGAGTTGCCTAATAATAACAATCTAAAAGCATCATACAAAGTACACAAATATAAAATGTTCAAATGTCATCACAACCAAACCACCAACATGATTATAATACAAGCTTGCGTTGTCTTTAAAACAACCACACGCCTATTCATCCTAACAGCGAACCAAGAACCAAGCATAAATGAGATGGGCTCGGGTCTATCCTATATCATCCTTGGGTGATCTAAATCCCATATTAGGTCTGTGTAGTCCACGAACCTCACAATGTATGGTTCGTCAGAAACTACCTCAACCATGCCCATGCTAATACAATAATCAAGGTCAAGGGGCAAACCGCATGTGACACTATTAAGTGACAATATTATCATTAATTAATTTAAACATCAAGTAAACAAGTTTACAAACAAAGGAATACATTATTATAAGGAAAATCAAACAACTTTTCCACTTATCTATATAACCTAAGTTCTAGTGTCTTCATCAAGTCTCATCCTCTAATGATTGTACTTGTAGCACATTTTAAAGGTCAACTAAATAAATAATTGGTGAGTTCACACAAGTTTTGATATATATATATAAAATAGTAAAACCATATAATTCCATGAGACATGTGTAAATTATGCAAATAAGGTCCTTTCCAGTTGGTATCAACCAACGTACTTCGATAATCGAGCAAGTAAGGTCCTTTTCAGTTGGTAACAACTAACGTACTCGGATAATGGCGAAAGTAAGGTCCTTTTCAGTTGGTAACAAGTAACGTACTCGGATCGGGGGTCCCTTTTCTTTTCATAACAAAATGGTCTTGAGTGCAAGGATGGTGGGGGGGGGGTTATGTTCATATTTATTGAGGATACCACGTGTAAGTAAGTTTTGAGCAAGTAATCAAGTAAACACACAAGTCCATGATATGAATTATAGTTTTGTAAATGAGTAAGTAAACAGTTGATTTGATAAGATATATATGCTACCCCCAAATGTATAAAAGCGTTAAAAAGGGGGGTGTGAGAAAACTCACCTTGAAATTGAAGATGTAATAAAAACAAAAGCTGAAAGCATGTTAAAGAAAACGAAGTGATCGAACCTCATGAACTATAATTAAAAAAATACAAAATTACAGACTAACTAACGGGATTATAAAAATTAAATAGTTTAGTTTTAGGGATTATGCATTATGTTAATATCTCTTTTATTATTTTATGGCATTTTATATTACAATATTATTTTTAAGCTTTAACGGAAATGCAACGATTTTAATATTATTTAACTATTGATTTATTATTATTGTGAGACTTTAATATATATTTACAGATCCAACCTGAAGTATGTTAAAATGAAAAAGAAGTTATATTAATTGGATATTTTTCATATTATACCCGCAGAGTTTGGAAATTGATTAACTTAATAAAACTTTAAATCCCGAATTCAACACGAAGAGAAAATGAACGATCGATAAACTTAATTCATCGGGAATATTATATTAACGATGAACGATAAACAAGAATACATCGCAACAATAAAACGAGTCGGTTTAGCGAATACAAATACAAAGAAAAAACTGACGAATGCCACATAAATACATGAAACGAAACTTAAGACTATAGTGTGTACGTGTACACAGACACACACACACACACACACACACACA
The DNA here is from genome assembly GCF_021521415.1 of Bidens hawaiensis. Lineage (NCBI taxonomy): Eukaryota > Viridiplantae > Streptophyta > Magnoliopsida > Asterales > Asteraceae > Bidens > Bidens hawaiensis. The sequence goes on along the minus strand of NW_027505100.1, from coordinate 54,503 downwards.
CACACATATATGTATGTATGCATAAACAAAATCGAAAATTTAAAATTGGTCGGGTTTTCGGGTTTGAAAATTAACGAATGTTTCAGGATTCACAACTTTTAGAAATTTCGTGCTGATATTAAAATAAAAAACTAAAATTTTAAAAGAAAACAACTATTACATGGAGTTGTTAAAATTTTTAACAATTTTATATATACGTAATTAAATAAAAGGAATAACACCGATCTTTGAATGGCCCAAAAGACACCACAAATAGGAAATATGACAATGACACTTATATATAGGATGTACCAGTGACGTATCACCATGCTTTCATCATACTACATTCGTCCTGTTTTCCAAAATCATTGCAAGTATTGAGTTATTACGAACAACCGTACTTTTTTTGTTTTCTATGCGAGGACTTTGATAATTACGTGTCGACCCATAACTATTTATCATCGGATGGTCTATATAATTCGTCCTATTGTGTGGGTTTTATGATATAATCAATAATACAATAAATTTTGATATGAAAACTTGGAAATCAAGAACAATGAACTATAAGAATCAAAATTAACAAAATATATAAATAAATCCTTGAAGGTCAAGGATAAGCGAAAATATTAGGTCAAAAATAAACAAATGAAACCATTGAATTTTAAACAAAAAAACGATGTTACTGAAGTTTTAAACGAAATAAGAGAGATTCTAGAGTATCTTAAAATAATAAGAGTAATGAATGAAAACGAATAAACTTTAAGTAGACAAGGGATGAGGTGTAAGGTATTGTGGAGAAGTATAAGGTGTTCAAAAAAGAAATAAATGTGGAAAAGTATGTAAAAATATATAGACATGTTTGATGAGTTTGAAAAGACTAAGTATTGATGCCGGAAAACGAATAAACTATAAGTAGACAAAGCATGAGGGGTAAGGTATTGCATGACGGAAACAAGTTAGGCCTTTCTGAGTATTGCGGGTGTGCTCGGATCACTACTATGGTGGCAGGCTTGAAGCACAAAACATATGGTAAGGCATATGGTTGGGATAAATGGTTGGGTAACAGGTCGTGGGAATAAATAAGTGGTGTTGAGTATATATATAGGTTCTTGGAAAGAGGTGGTGGCTGAAGCTATCACAATTTTGAGTGTTTCGACATAGTATGGCAGTAGAGTGGTGGGGTTTACACATGTTAGACACAGGATGTGTTCCGGTGTAAGGCTTTTCATTGGGATAGGTTTGAGTGTTCAAGAGTTGTGTTGGGTTTGGATTGGTTTAGACATAGTTTTGGTGTTTGAATTTATTGTTTTGGTTAGTGTGTGTTTTGATGAATTTTGGGTTATCATGGTCGGTATTACGGCGACCAATTGCTTGAAAATCTAGGTTGACATTTTGTGGGTTGAGTTTTGAGTGCGACGCCTAGGAAAACGAGAAGGCATGCTGCAAAGCTTAAAGGATTCGCGTTATATGAGACGTAAATATGAAATTCGTATTAATAACTAAAAGGTACATTACATCAAAATCAGAATCAATCAATATAAAATAAATGAAGAAATAAAATCACATGAAACAAAATTTGAAATCGCAATTGAAATGTCCATAAACCATCATGAGTTTTCGCATTTCAATAATAATCTCATAAATTTTGAAATAACCGTATGGAATATATTAAATTTTGAATTAAGAATATCCATGAACCATCATGAATTTAATAAAAATTTAATATAAGTAGTGAAATTGTTGGGACATGAACGTTTATAGCTAGAGTCTTGTATATTAACTGTCATATTTTGTAATAGGTTGTAAAACCAGCGCATAAGTCCCTAGGGTCCACATAAGTTATGCAGCCCCGTATAAACTTATACGCTCCTAGGTACTTTGTGATGTCTATAAATAGCTTGATACTTATGTGTTAGTAAAGAGTCTTTTTTGGTGATTTCTAGAGAGAGAAAGTGTATTCTAGAGAGAGTGTGTGCATTGATATTGTCAAATCATCTTGTACCTATTATTCAAGTTAATGAAATGGACTTTAAAGTTACTTTTGTGTTTTCTACTTTGATGGATTCCGAACTTCAAGGTTAAAGCCAGACAATATGAAGTATGCGTCAAGGTCAAAATACTAGTATAAACCAACTAGTATATCTATTCCTACCAACCTGGAAGGCTCGAAGAGAAGATCGTGGGAAGATATGAGATGAGAGTATCGGGAGACCGTTTTTGGGATAATTGAATAAAGACCAGAAGATCAAGACCTAGCAATATTCGATGGGGAGTTTTTTTGGAGCATAATGTCTATAGCTAGAGTCTTGTATTAGGTCTAGTACGTTAATTGTCATATTTTCCAATAGGTTGTAAAACCAGCGCGTAAGTCCCCTAGGGTCCGCATAAGTTATGCGACGTATAAAATTATACGCCCCTAGGTACTGTGATGTCTATAAATAGCTTGATACTTATGCATTGGTAAAGAGACTTTTTGGTGATTTCTAGATCTAGAGAAAGAAAGTTTATTCTAGAGAGAGTGTGTGCATTGATATTGTCGAATCATCTTGTACTTATTATTCAAGTTAATGAAATGGACTATAAAGTTACTTTTTTGTTTTCTACTTTGATGGATTCCGCTCTTCAATGTTAAAGCCAATAACATGTTGTGATCCTACATCAGCTTCAACACCTTTCAAGTGTTATCAAGGCATTAGGCTCGTTATTTGCTTAAAAAAACACAAGTTTCTTTGAAGATTGAAGTCATTTCTACATACCTCAAGATTTCACCGTTAAATTTTCAACAAACTCTCACAAAATGATCCTTACAAGTCCGTGGTAAACCCTACCAAAAATCATGTCATTTCTCCAAGAAAATCATTGCCAAAATGTCTAAAGTTTGCCAAGAACTTTCTGGGCGCATAAGTGTGTGTAGCGCATAAGTTTCATATTCACCATATATCTTACACGGCGCATAAGTCCTTGACTTATACGCCGCATAAGTTTTAGAACTTATCCGTTGATTATTCAATCTTATACATTGACCATTCAACTTATACGTTTGAACAGTTTTGACCATAGCTTATACGTTTGATCATCTTTGACCAGAAGTTATACATTGACCAAGTTTGACAAAGACTTATACGTTTGTCTTTGCAATTGTTTAACCTAATTTTCAACAATTTAGAATCTCAACGCATTTGTATCTCAGCCATCAACATTGCTACAAAACTTGAATCTCGAGAATGAGATGGGGACATCGAATAAGCCCCCGAAGTTGCTAAAGTGGAAGATTACCCCTCGTGGGCATATAAGTTTGAGACTTACATACAATCCTTAATCTACGAGACCTAGACCGCTCTTGAAGAAGAATATCTGATTCCTAAAAACTAGAACGGTGGTAACTATCGTTTATCCCAAATTGAAGATAGGGAGAAACCGTTGTTCTTATGGGAGAAGAAAATGCTGAACCTATTACAGCAACCCATCAAAGTCGAGATCTTTCAACTGTTACAACACAACGGATCATGCTACTCGATCTGGTAAGCTCTAATGAACAAGGATAGAGGAAACCCGGATATGAGAAAGAACAAGATGGCATTTTTGAAGAAAGAGTTTGATATATTTACCCAAAAGTCATAGGAGAAACGTTCACTCTACTGATTGAACGTTATTGCCATCTAGTTAATGAGATGAAGAGAATCGGTATTGATAAGCTGGAATATGAATACATTGATAAACTGGCTGATGCACTTCCTAAGGAGTGGGGTACATTCATAATGATTCAACAGTCCAATCCTGTTGCATACACATGTTTGAACCTTGCTCGCTTTATTGAAAAATTGGAAGCTCAGGAATTAGAGTTGAGGAAGAAGTAGAAGATAAAGAGTTCAGTGGTTTCCCAAGACATTAGTCTTTATTAAAAGAGCTCTCAATCTGTCGTAACCCCAAGTCCCAAGATACAAATGAATTTTGTACTAAAAACACGGGACATGCTTTTGTGGGAAACATGTCTTCTACACCTCAATACAGTAGCAGCTACTGTGGCACAATCCCACCCAACCAAGCACCTTCCAGCTCTCAGCACCAAGACCCTCAATGTTACAGTGCAATATAGTTGTTGTTGGGCTATATTTTGTGGTTTATGCTTGGTATTGTTAAACTTAGATTGGTTTTAGTTGGGCATTTTTATGTAAACCGAGATCCATTTGGATCTCGGTGGGCTTTTGGTTAGTATTGGGCTTGAGTGGTTAGTTCCCTATATATATAGAATGTATTGTATAGGGTTAAGTGTTGTTCGTTCACTGGAGATTTTGGCCGTCTAAAGGTTATCATAGACGAGCATTGTATTCTTAGTGCTTGAGCACCTGACGTTAATATTAACGTGTGTTTTGAAGCCATTTGTGTGTTTTACGTGTTTGTGTTTGTTAGTGTTCTTGAATCATCTAGTGTTGGATTTCCGCTCCAACACCTAGATTGTTGATATCATATTTGTAGTGATCCAGATTTGGGACTTACAATTGGTATCAGAGCCTTAGACCTATTCAGGCTCGTTATTATGATATCAAGGATTCAAGATCTTGATTTATTGGTGGTTTGCTTGTATTTTCGGTGAACAGGTGATCGGAGAAGAAGGAGAGTCAATTTTGGGAAAAGATTGGTTTTGGTTTTGAAACAAACAAAATCCCAACTTTCTCGGAAGTTTGTTACGTTACAGATTGACTTTTGGTGAGAATCTGTGTTCTCGGCTACATCCAGTGTTCGACCACAATCAGTTTTCGGTTACACTCAGTTCTCGGCCAAAAACTTGTTCTCGGCCACAATCAGTTCTCGGTTACACTCAGTTCTCGGCCAAAAAATTTGTTCTCGGCTATTACCAGTTTTCGGCTAAGGCAGTTCTCGGTGACTTTGGGTTTTCGGTCAATTTTTGTAGTTATCGGCATCTTTTCTCGGCGACCATTAGTTCTCGGTCAAGTTTCCAGTGTTCTCGGTTACTTTTCAAGGTTCTCGGCCTTTTGAAAGCATTGGGCTCACCTAGTTGGGCTTTGGATTTTGTTCAAGTGGGCTTTTAATTCGTTGGGCCAGTCATTCGAGGTAAGTTCATGGCCTTCACCACCACTAAATCCTCTGAGGTAAATTTTCAACCATGTTCTCAAGATTGTGTGGATAAAATTAATCTATACAAACTCCATATTGATAACTTGCTTGGAGATATGGAAAGAGTGAAATCCGAAAATTTTAAACTTAAGAAAAATGAAAAAGCCTTCTTAGATAAAATAGAAGCAAATAAAAAGGATTTTTCTAGGCTTAAGTCTGAATTCAGCATAAAATGTTGTCACCACCTAGATGCCAAGAAGGAAATTGCTGAATTAACCGCTAAACTGGAAGCCTCCAAAATAGAAATTTTGAATTTAAATGCTAAATTTGAAAGAGCTGAACTTGATTTCAAAAAATTCGAGGGTTCCAGTAAAATAGTTAGTTCAATGATTGAAAATTAGCTATGGTGGAAGGAAAACGAAGGTAGGGGTATAGGTTATAATCAGGTGCCCCCACCTTACAATGATAACTATGTTCAACTTCCTGTCACCAAAGAACAAGAAGAAAAAGAAAAGTGCATGCAGTATGGTAAGTTAACTACAAACGACAAGGGTAAGGTTGGTTCAGTCACAGCAACTGAATCAACAATCGGGGTGAATGATTCTAATGTGTTTACTTCATGTGCAGATGAAGTAATTATTGAGGAATGGACTGATGAGGATGATGATTCATCTGTTTTGAATAAAAAAGACATTGACTCTCATGTTTCTTTAAATTTGCCGGTTTTGAACTCTATTACTGCAGATGTCTGTGTAGGCTCCGTTACAAAGAGCAATAAACTTGATGAAATTAAAAATCCAAATAAACCTTTTTCACCTAAGTTTGTTAAAGAAAGATGTTCATGTACTCACCACTGTGAATCCAAAGGAAGACAAACAAGCTCACACAACAGAGCAAGATCGGGAATCGGCCACAACGATTTTTTTGTTAAAAGGCAAACCTGTTTCAACTGTGGCATTCCCGGTCACATTGCTAGAAATTGTTCTCGTCTCCCTTATGTTCCATATTACAGACACCATCAGAGGACCATGCCTCAAAATACCTACAAGAACTTTAACTCAAATAAAACGAGGTATTATAAGGCAATACCCTCTAACGGTGATTGGAGGAGAAACAAGGCTGATAGGTCAAGTTCCCATTAGACCAAGCCTATTACGGTTCAAAAGCGGAACAGGAACTCTGTTTCGGCTCTAAGACCAAAGTGGGCCTCAAAATCGAAATCAGTTAGAAAGTCAAAGTCAAATGTGCATTCCGTCCGTAAACCGGAGACAAAGCCAATTGTTTGTTCAAGAAATAAAGTTTTAAAACCCAAATACAGATTGTTGCCTAAATCTCTGGTGAACAAGTCATCAAAGTCTTCCTGTTCGATTTTTGATAATCGGGAAGACATGTCATGGCAACCCGTGACACGTTTGAACAAGTCAGGTTTACCCAGAACGACTATAGACTGGGTACCTAAGACTAACTAATCTCGCACATCGTGCAGGAACAACTATGGAGGAATATCATCAGACCATGGTATGTTGATAGTGGTTGTTCCAGGCACATGACAGGAGCCATCTCTCAACTACACGACATTCTAATTTTTAATGGAGGGTATGTTTCCTTAGCGGGAGGAGAGAAGGGTACTTTGATTGGGTGATCGACTCATCTCATGACAATGCAAGAAACAAAAAACGGTGTCCACATCCACTACTGAGGCTGAGTATGATGCTGCTTCTGCCTGCTGTTCACATGTCATCTGGATGCAACATCAATTGTTGGATCATGGTTTGAATATCTTTACCTCTATTTTCTGTGAAAACGATGCTGCCATTGTCATTGTTAAAAACCGGTTCAGCATTCTAAAACCAAGCACCTCGATATAAAAATTCATTTTATTCATGACTGTTATTACCGGAAACTATTCCATCTTAAACAAGTCCACACTGATAATAATGTGGCGGACCTATTTACAAAACCGGTCGGAACAGCCAGATTCAATGTGCTTGTAGGGTTTCTTAAGATGTTACGTTTTGAAGACTGAGTATTTTTGAGGTTTAAATTGTGTACATAATGAGTGTACAAATTTAGGAGGAGAAAAAGAAAAATACAAAAAGTGTGTGTGTGTGTGCTTAATAAAAAATAAAAAATAAAAATAAAAAAAAGCAAAAATGTTTTGTTCTCTTGCTTAAAATCATGCCGGTTACTCAAGTTCAACGGACATATTTCATATGTCTGGTCCTGTCATCAATTCTTGACTCACGGGATAGCCATTAACTTTAGGACTGAAAGTGACCGAGGCAACTGAACATACATAAAAAAATTATTTTTTGGTTTAACTATCGGTTTAAGTTCTTTCACTGAAAATTATGTCGGCCACCTAAAGTTTGAAGGACACATTTTATTATGTGTTTGGTACTATTGTCTACCTGTAGACACATAGGATAGCCATTCACCTGAAAACTAAAGGCAGTCGGGGTGATTGGATTTAAATCGTCTTCGAAATATCATCTGGGAAGTGATATTATTCAGTTAAAAGCTTTTCAGATTGCTTGAAGTTTTTCAAATGAAAATTGATCCAACCTTTGAGAAATGATAGATAAATTGATTTTGAGTGTCTAACGTGTGAAGTTATTAGGCTAAAAAGGCTTTTGATTAGTTATTGATGTGTGTGGAAGCCTTTCATGATAATTAAAAGCTTGAAGTGATATAAACTAAATTTGCTAAACTTATTGTGGAGAGTCATTTTGAAGATATTTGCATGTTCCTAGATACATCTCTCCGAATGATAGGTAGAAAAGCAATTACCCAGTCATACACGAGCCCGTTAGTATCTTGATCACCAAAAAGATTATATTTCATATTAAAAAAAGAAATAAAAAATAAAAAATAAAAAATAAAAAATAAATAAATTTTTTTTTCATTAAAATTGTTTTCTAAAAGCTTAAAGGGGTCTCAGGGAACTACAGGGGTGGGGCACTCAAATACCCTGAATGTAAGGCTTGTAAGTCCGGATGGCATGTAAGTCCAACGTTCAACCTTAAAGCTTAAAATCATTTTGTATAGAGAAAAATACTTTGATCAAGTACTAAGGGGTTGGAGTCAAATTGGGGTGATCTGGGGAAAGCCAAATACGCCTTGAGAATAGATAAGGGGCATCACAGGTCCATAAGTGATGTCCATGTAAGTCTTATGCCTAATCGAATCTAATCATATCACTAACGCATTGAAAATCATGAAAATTACCTGCTATCAACCTTTCACTATGTCACAATAATGCTGAAAATGAATCATTGTGAAAGTACCTTAATCAATATGATTTCATGTTCGGATCTTTTCATAAAAAGGTGGTTCGTTTTTAAATAGCTGAAATTTGATCTCAATATACGTTGATTTTCTAAAGACTGGATAGGTAAATTTTGTATCAGCTTAGTTTTTATTCTAATTTCATTTTATTTTTAATTTTTTTACCTCATGTTTACTCGTGTCAAAACAAATGTCTTAAGAAATCGTTTTCAAATGAATCGGGATTGTTTTTTAGATCATGAAATTTTTTAGGACTGAAACAATGTCGTGGGCCATTCAGTTGGGCCAAATGTGTCCATAATATTTGTATTATTGTTCGAGTCATCTTTGGTCCAAGTTGTTTGTGTTAATGATGTTCTCGACCCATCCTGGTTCTCGGCCTAGATGGGTATCTCAGAAGTTCAAAAGGTTTTGTTTGCAGATTTGATTAAGTTTGGAAGGGAGTCAAAGTGGTTTATCAAGGTCCTTCATCCGTTGGTCATGTTTGGAAGATTTGCTGAGATCGAGGCAGATGTTGATGCTGTTGGTGCAGCTGTAGCTGAGGAACATGTGGTTCCTGCTCAAAGGTACAACAGTCAGTACCTGCTGCTGAACAAGTTAAAGAGTTCTAAGCGTTCAAGAAAAAGCCCAGTTGACTGCATTGAAACCTCCTCAGTCAGTCACTGCGACACATGTTGAAGATGATATTGACGAAGAGCCAGCCACCGATCTTATTCTACACAAACAACGAAAGAAAGATCCGAGACCGGGTGTGCTGGCTAGTGATGTGATACCAACTACTCAACCAACTGTTGCTGAGCCCGTCACTATTGAAGCTCAGACAGCTCAAGACCCATCTCATGCTGCTAAACAAACTCAAGAACATATTTTTTAAGATATCATCGAGCACGATTAAAATCAAGAATTAAGCCAAGGGGGAGATTGTTAGGCTATATTTTGTGGTTTACGCTTGGTATTGTTAAACTTAGATTGGGTTTAGTTGGGCATTTATATGTAAACCGAGATCCATTTGGATCTCAGTGGGCTTTTGGTTAGTATTGGGCTTGAGTGGTTAGTTCCCTATATATATAGAATGAATTGTATAGGGTTAAGTGTTGTTCGTTCACTGGAGATTTTGGCCGTCTAAAGGTTATCATAGACGAGCATTGTATTGTTAGTGCTTAAGCACCTGATGTTAATATTAACGTGTGTTTTGAAGCCATTTGTGTGTTTTTCATGTTTGTGTTTGTTAGTGTTCTTGAATCATCTAGTGTTGGATTTCCACTCCAACACCTAGATTGTTGATATCATATTTGTAGTGATCCAGATTCGGGACTTACAGCTGTGAACATCAAAATGTAGCTGGATGACACCAGAAAATGTAAAAGAACACGCGCCCTTCCTAGGGTCTGTGTTGGAGTCCTATGAATGCCTTATTGAAAGAAGGATTAGGAACTACAACATGACAAAAGAGGACTATGACCAGATAGACCCAGAAGAGAAGGAGATGACTGAAATTCACTGGTGCATGGGAAGTCTGATTAGGAGGGCACAACAGTTTAAAGAAATCACTGGGAAAAATGTGTTAGATGGGTCACGGCCAAAGCTAGGGTTTGACAAGTCAAAAATGAGATGCTTCAGGTGCAAGGAAAAAGGTCATTTCAAACGGGAAAGCACGAGCAAAGAATTTGGTGAAACGGGTTTACTCCATTTGGTCGGGACTATTACAAGCATGCAATTTATCACAGACCAACACCAAATGCAGCTGAGTCTTCAAATAGTGGGAAAAAGCATACAGAAGCATCAACCTCACAAACAAAAGCCTATCAAGCATCTCAGGTTGATGATGGATTTAACTGGAACATGGTATTCCAAGAAAACTTGGCTGAAATGGTGGATTAGGTTGAAGTGGAAGCTAAACTGGAGGTTAAAGTGGAGTGTGATGAAGTGGTTGAGGTAAAAGTGGTCAATGGGGTTAATGAGGTCAAAACTGAGGATAAACAAGTAAATGAGGAGATTTCTGATCAAAATGAAGAATTCATGGAAAAGATTACATCTGACTTCATGGAGAAGACTGGTGAAAAAGATGTTGCTAATGACTCAGAGGATGATCTGCCACACACATATGACAGGAGCCATTCTGTACCCTATGATTTTTTTCATTCCATGTTTCCTCCTGATATTATTGAAATTTTTGCAGGATGGTTTAATGGCGAGGAGGTGCCACATGGTAAGATTGATTTTGGGGAAAATGAAGAGGATGAGTAATCAGAGGAGTCAAAGCAAGTGGAAGAAACCAAGGAACTAGCTGAAGATGCTCAAATTGATGGTTTGGTTGAGGACATTATTGATATGGAATATGAGGTTTAAAGTGAGGAGTTTTTACCTACAGAAAAAGCATTCATGGCAAATAAGGTAACTCCTTCGTCTTATGTTTGTGAAAATTGTGAGCCACCTTGTGAGGAGTGTGAATTTAAAAGCATAGAGTTAAAATAGATTAAAAAATATTATGACACTGCCTTACTTGATCTTAAGTATGTAAAAGAAGCTTATGATAAACTACAAGTGTGTGAGAAAAAACTGTGGGAGAAAATCCTACATGATGAGAAAACCATTAGAATGCTAAAACACACTATAGAAGATAAACAGATTGCAACTAACAGACATATCAATGAGAATGCAGCTCTCAAATTTGAGTTGCAAACTATCAAGATTGAGACTAAACGAGTGAACTTGAAACTCACAAGTTACTCGGCAACATCGTATGTTCTAGACCACATCATCCCAAAGTTCTCACCTTAAGAAAAGAAATATGAGGATGATGTGGTTGAGTCAAGGAAATCTGATGTTTTATCATGTCGTTCTGCATCCAATCTAGAAATCTTACATTCCATAGAAACCCAATGGGTTTGAGAAGGCGTTGAACGTTGAGATCTCAACTCCACTTCATGAGTCCACATCTAGGTTACCTGAATCTGTAGATGTGAAGTTTGAGAAAACTATTCATAGATCTGAGTGTGATAGTGATATCGGAGTAAATATTGTTGAAGCTGTCTTAACCGAGAAACCGATTGTCACACTCCAACCTAAGGCGGAAATATCGGGGCGCAAACTGATTGTTCACAGCTCACAAGGTACTATCATACATTATAAAATATGACAACATCTATTTAATTTATTTATTTCAAATTTCATATAAAATGCACAAGTTTCAGATATAACAATAACAATCCCAAACTAAATAATAGAGCAAGTATTCTTTATTTTATTTCCTAAGGTCTTTCTATGCGTTCTTTACCTTAGATTCGAATCAACTGTTAACCTGCATATGCGTAGAAAATAAATAGATTTGTCAACAACAAATGTTGAGTGAGATGATCATCAGTTTTCATGTATAATACTAATATATATATATATATATATAATATAATAAATGATAAATGCGAAAACAAAATAATGTTAGTAATAGTCAATCAAACCATAAGAAAATAATGTGATTGTTGGTTCACCATGCCTCAAGAACACGGGCTATGGAAACTATGATGGCGTATGATCGTACTGACATGCTAGACTTCTGATGGACCTCTCCAAATATGATAGAATATAAACACTTAAACAAGTAGTAATTAGCATTTAATTGAAATACGCACAATAATTATGTTTCCAAGTTTATGTATATATATGATATAAAATATGAATTAGATACGCATATGTCCTCAAAACATTTGAAAGAAGTAAAATAAAAGGGGAATGATATCTCACCTTATTGCTTAGGTGAGTGTGTGAGAAATACGAATAAAAATACGATTAAACGAACGAACCGTCCTTTAACGTTATGACTGAAATAGACCGAACATGCCTGAAACATAGAGATAATAAACTATTATTAAAATTGAGAACATAGCCGCTGGAATCGATCCAAACGGATATCTAGAACTCCGGTTATGAGAAATTATGCATTTAAGCCGGCTGGTACTGACCAGAATCCGAACAGTGAGTCGGAAGTCGGGTTTTGGTCAGTAGCCTTAAAATCTCGAAATAAAAATAAAATTCTTCTAGACCGAAATTCGGTTATGATTAGAAATATGAGAAATCGATTAGTCAAAGTTATTGACCAATATGTCCTTAAACGGGTTTGAGTTAAATCGACAAGTGAGGTATAATGAATAATTCATTAGTTGACAACTTACCCAGATAATGCTTGAGTTGACGAGAAATCGAGGTCAAAGACTAGAATATTGATTAAGTCAAATTGTAGCTTCAATTCTCCAAGTAAATAAGCAAAAATGAGAGTGAAATCGTCAGTATAGGAAAGGTGACGGTTGGGACTGCAATGTATCAGTAGTTTCTATGGTTTGGAATGAGGGTTTGCTTATATAGTTAGGATATCAACTTGTAGGACAAGAAAATTACTCGTTTTGTTAAACGAATAACGTATTGATGACGAAATCGGGTCTCGTCATCTTCAATATATCGATGAGATTGCTGATATTGAACCTACCAACTATTCCATTCTAGATTATATAACTTGTTGCTCAAATTTCGTGATTTAGGGTCATTTAGGGAAAGATTTAGCATTAAACGAGTATCAGAAACAAATCTGGCTAAAACTGCGCTCCTTCGCGCGGCGCTAAGAAAGTAAGAATTCCTTCGCAAGGATTTCTTTTACCAGACATTGATATTTTGGCAGTTTTAGTCCATGAAGTTCCAGAAATGCATTTTTAAGCAATTTTAAGCCATTTTAGGCGATTTTAAGAGTTTCTAAAGACTATTTGGTACAAATGAAAGTTACAAAATTATAAACTAAATTAAAAACATTTAATTACTAATAAATGCATAATTTTATAGATAAGAAAAATCCGAATACTTTCCCGAATTGGGTAAACAAATATGAATACAAATACGAAAAATCCGAAATATTACACCTATTAAGGTTAATAGGTGTAATATTTCGTTAAAATTACTTGTTTTATTAGTTAGTATTTAAATAATTATTTTAATTAGTATTTTATTTAAAAACCCCCCTCAAATAAATATAAATTAATAAGTCGTGTTTGTAGTTGAGTCTAATTAGCTAATAAACGTAATTTAGAGAGTCTCGTCGGTTCGAGTCGTAGGAGTCTAATTAAGTCTAGTTTGTCTTTAATTGTTAGTTTATTATTATTTTTAGAATTGTTTTATTATAATCTACTTACCCAGTCTTGTGCGTTTTGTAGGTATATGCCACATCTTCGTTCGTAAGGACCGCCATTGGATTGCTTTGGATCTACTCATTTGAAGTCCGAGGCAAGTTCGTCCATTAACATCTCATCAAAGTCATCACCCGCAAGTTCACCACCACCAAGTCCCTGAAACATCCCAATGTCCGAAAATAACTGCACCGTGTACAAGAAAGCTTTGAAAGGTTCCATTGAGATCACTCACCTATTATCACCCTCGAGATTGATAACCCTAACTTGTAGCAGATTCCATCCTACATCATGGCCAACATCACCCAACAACACCAATTCCATATCCGCGTGAAGATGAAGATGCACCGGCATACATCAACCGTCTTACTCGTGTGTTCAAAACGTTCAATTTGCAAGGTGCTAATGAGGATGCAATATTCCTTCACTTGTTTCCGTTTTCACTTTCGGGCCGTGTCGCCACTTGGCTCGATTTGCAACCTGGTGGAGCTTTGCAATGCATTCATCAAGTAGTACTTTCCACCAGCTAAAGCTTGTGGCCTTCGTGACCAAATCCATTCCTTTCACATGGAGCCGGGTGAGCCATAAGACCAAGCTTGGGTGCGCTTTCAGAATATGCTTTCCCGTTGTTCACAACATGGGCTCACACCTTGGGCCCTTGTTCAGAAGTTTTACAATGGGCTTACTTATGAGGCTCAAGAGTGGTTTGACACAGCTGCTGGGGGTAATTTGATGGACAAGAAGAATGTGATCCATTGTAACAAGATGTTTGAAAGTTTTGCGCAATCGGAGTGCGCAAAGAAGCCACGAGGTGGGAATTCCAATCCCGTCACCACTACACCCTCATATGCTCGAGGTGTACACCAGGTTAATCTGGATACTGGTCTGGCTGCTGCTTTGGAGAATCTTACCCGAGAGGTAAAAGAGTTAAAGCCTAAAGTGGAAAGTGTGAGCTGTGTAGGGGTGGTCATGGTACAATGGATTGTCCATTGATGAACAATCAAGATGTTGATTTTTTGGCTGGTCAGAACAGGTTCCCTAATTCTTGCAACAACAATCAAAACTGAAACAACTGCAAGAATCAAAACCAGAATCAAGGGCAAGGTAACTCGCATTGGCGCCCGGCCGGTGGGCCACCTTGTTTCCAAGCTTCCTACAACCGAAATCAACGTAAGTATAAAAGTGAAGGTTCAAATGGTAAAAGTTTGAATAATGGGCAAGATCTGAGTAAGAGGTTGGAAGAGATGATGTTAGAGCATAATGTCTATTGCTAGGGTCTTAGTTTTGATTGTATATGGCTTTAAATGTCATTTGTATATGGGCATGTGTTGTAGCGCTTAAGTCCAAGGGAACGCATATGTTATGCGGTGCATAACATATGCACCGTATAAGATATACGCCCCTTGTGACCTATCATGTGTTTCCTATAAATAGGTGCTTTATGCGTGAATATGTAGAGGGGTGGCCATTCATGTTATAATCTAGAGAGAGACTAGAGAGAGAAAGTTCCTGATGTGGCATATCTTGTAAACATTTGATGTTATCAATGAAGTATGTGCTTAATGTTACTTGTGATGTTCATTCTCATTGTTTTCCTCACCTTGAGACATAAGCTGTAACAACATCAGATCTTAATTAGTGTCTACAACACGTTCTTTCAAGTGGTATCAGAGCATATGGCTCGTTACTAGCTTGAATATCACAAGTTTTCCAAGGTTTTCTCTCTATCTTCATATTCAACCATCACAATTCCTTCAAAATCTCACAAATCATACCTTATACCTTCATGACAAACCCTGCAAAGTTTCTTTCAATTTCATCAACATTTGAACACTCAATTTGTCAAAATACCAAAATGAGTCTACTTGGCGCATATGTTATTTCCACGTATAAGTCTCTCACGTATAGCATATACGGCGCATAACTTGTACGCCGCATATGTTATAAGTTGACACATATACGTTGAATATTACATATATGTTTTTCCTACATATTCGTTGACCTTACTACTTATACGTTGACCATCATCTTATCTGTTGACCGTTTCTTACATATCCATTGACTTGTTGCTATTCTTACCATGGACAGTCTAAATTCTTTCGTGTCTCAACCATCTACCCTACTTCAGAATATTAATCTTGAGAATGAAATGGTAACGTCAAACAAACCCCCAAAGCTTCTACGATGGAAGATTATCCGTCTTGGGCCGATAAGTTTGAAACACATGTTCAGGCGTTAAACTATGAGGCATGGACCACTGTTAAAGAAGAGTACATCATCCCTAAGAATGAGAATGGAGAAAATTATCGATTGTCACAAATTGCAGATGCTGATAAATCTTTGTTCTTAAAAGAGAAGAAAATGTTGAATCTCTTTCAACAAGCCATCAAAGCTGAAATCTTTCAGCAATTATAGCACAATGGTTCATGTTATTCAATATGGCATGTATTATTGAACAAAGACCGAGGAAACTGAGATATGAGAAAAAGTAAAATAACATTGCTCAAGAAAGAATTTGACATATTTACTCAAGTCAAGGGAGAATATTCGCACAATTGATTGAACGATATTGTTATCTGGTGAATGAGATGAAGAGGTTGAAGATTGATAACCATGATTATGAGTACATTGATAAGCTTGCTAACGTGCTACCTGAAGAGTAGGGGTACTTTTATAATGATTCAGTAATTAAATCCCATTGCTCGTCTTAATCTGGCAAGTTTTATCAAGAAGCTTGAAGCTCATGATCTGGAGATTAGGAAGAAGCAAAAGATGAAATCAACAGCTGTATCATAAGATGTGGGATTGTTCTACAAGGGTTCACAATCAAGTGTTTCTTCAAATCCCAAGATTCCCACAACATTCTATGCAGAACAGACTGGTCAAGCCTTTGTAACAAATGTATCTGCTACTTCTGCTACGCCACAATATAGTAGTAGTAGTTACTCAGGCACCATTCCAATATCCAAATCTTCTCACACACAAGACCCTTATGTTTTACAATGCAACATTGCTGTAAACTTGAAGAAAACTGGATGCCTAACCACTGAAACAGCCAAGGAACATATGGCATTTCTGGGCTCAGTTCTCGAATCTTATGAATGTTTAGTTGCTGGATGAATTGGTAACTACAACATGACCAAAGAAGATTATGATCACATCGACCGAAAAAAGATGGAAATGATTGATATTCGTTGGTGTATGGTAAATGTGATCAGGAGAGCTCAACGGTTTAAGGAAATAACTGGAAGAAATGTGTTGTACGGGTCAAATTCAAAATTGGGTTTTGACAAATCCAAAGTCAAATGTTTCCGATGCAAAGAAAAGGGATACTTCAAGCAGGAGTGTACAAGCAAGAATGATGATGATAATGCTACAAATCCATTTGGGAGGGATTATTACAAACAAGCAATATTTCACCGTCCTTCTCAAAATGAGGCTGAATCTTCCAAAGGCAAGAAACCATCCAAAGCATCAACTTCACAACAAAAGGCTGCTACTGCACAGATGGACGAGGGGTTCAACTGGAACTCTGTGTTTCAGGAAAATATAGCAGAAGTGGTTGAGGACAAAGAAAAAGTTAAGATGGTTGATATAAAGGAAGAAGACAAGCTAGTTGATAGTGTGGTAGAGAATGTATTGGTAGAAAATGAAAGATTGGAGAAGGAAATGAAGGTTTATGACAAAGAGGGTGACAAGTTGATCAAGATGATTTGGATAACGATCTTCCAAGAACTTATCACAAAATTCACACGATTCCTTCTGATTATCTTACCTCCTTATTTCTGTATGATATTATTAAAAGTTTTGCAGGTTGGTTTAATGGCGAGGAAGTACCACAGGGTAAGATTGATTTTGAAGAGAAAGACAATGTGGATGATTCAGAAGTAAAGGAATCAAGCAAAGTTGAAGATTCAAATGAGAAGATGGTTGATAGAAGTGTTGAAAACATGACTGATAAAGAGTCTGACAGTTCAAATGAAGAGTGCTCACAAACGGATCATGCTTTCATGGCAAATCAGGTAATTTTGAACTCAAACATATGTGAAAAATGTGAATTGCTTTGCGATGAATGTGAGTTTAAAACTCTTGAAATTAAAGAGTTAAACAGGCATTATGACATATCATTGTTTGATCTTAACATTGTTAATGAGGTATATGTGAAACTTCAAACGTGTGAAAATAATTTATGGGAAAAGATTTTACAAGATCAAAAGACCATTTCAATGTTAAAACACACGGTTGAGGACAAACAAATTGCCATTAACAGACATATAGATGAGAATGCAGCTCTCAAGCTTGAGTTACAAACACTCAAGATTGAGACTGAGAGAGTCAATCTAAAATTAGTGAGCTATGCTGCATCATCTTATGTCTCGATCACATTATGCCTAAAACTTCATCTAAATCTGAGGATGATGTGAATGATAACATAACATCGAAAGAGGATTATTATGCTGTGCCTCCACCTATGTGGAATGCTTATATTCCCATGAAACCAAAAGGTTTCAGAAAGGAACTAAATGTGGAAATCAATTCTCCACTTCATGATACCTCAAAGAATGATGATGATTGTGTTACCTCCGAAAAGATTGAAAATGAAAGTTCTGGATGCGATATGACAATCGGAATTAAAGTGGCAGAGTCAGTTTTGACTAAAGAAAAAGTTGAGGATCATGGTTTGGGAAAAGAAAAGGGTGTTGAATCAAAAAGATTTGCTAAAACAAGTTTTTATAACATGCAATCTCATCGAATCAAACCAACACAAATGAAAAAGATTGTGTTTGTTCAAGGTAAAACATCTGAGTCTGAAAAAGAGGCTGTCTTTAGAAATCAGTCAAATGAAGAGTTTTATCGTCTAAAGGCCGAACGTGATAAGGTGGAAACGACATCTCAAATCAATAAATTTGTTGATCGGAGACGTTGTTTTAATTGTAATAAAGTTGGGCACGTGTTTATGCTTGTCCCAATCGATTCAAACATGATCACGTTCCACCTCAAAAGACTGTTAGCAAGAAACCAGGTCTTGGATTTGTGAACAGAACCAGTTAATGTTCCCGAACCTGTGAAAGTTTTAAAACATGGTGAACCAGTTAAAAGTAAAGTGATTAAAAATGAGATTTCCAAGATTTCACAGACCACTTTTTACAGCTAGAAACAAGTTGTGGGTCAGAATTGGGTAGCCAAAACTGTACCAAAACCACCAATAATTGTTGAAGAAAAGAAAGCCGAATTAGAGTCACTTGTAACAAGTGATGATTTATTATCAAGTGAATCTGATCTTGAAGATGTTAGGTTGTTATACAAAAAATTTCAAACAGCCCAAGACCAAGGAGGCTTGGGTTTCCTTGTTTCATTAAATTGGTTTTCTGTGTGTAGGGGCTTCCAAGATCCCACGATTCATGTTGGATTATGGATAGTGGAGCCTCTAGACACATGAAAGGTACTCTCCACTTGCTTAATGATGTCAAATCTATTAGAGGAGGATATGTCGGATTTTCGAGAAACCAAGGTGGTCAGATTGTTGGAGAAGGCACATTGACACACGGGAAAGTCATATTTGATAAAGTTAACTACATTTCGGAATTAGAGAAAAATCTTCTCAGCATATCATAAATCTGTGATAAAAGTTTCTCTACACATTTCACAGACAAGGAGTGTCTTATTTTGAAACCGGGTTTCAAAATACCTAATGACTGGGTGTTAATGTGTGCTCCTCGAGAGAATGATCTTTATGTTCTTAGCATGAGTACTGCAACAACATCTTCAGAGTCTGCTCAATGTTTCATGTCAAGGGCATCTAAACGGGAGTCTGTGTTATGGCATCGTAGAATGGGTCATATTGGTGTGAGGAAGATGAACCACTTGTTTCATAATAACTTGGTTGAGGGAGTGAACTTGAGGAGTTTTCAACTGCATGATGAATGTTTGGATTTCAATAAGGGAAAACAAACGAAGAAACCTCACCCAAGAAAGCTTGTTAATTCCATTAACTTACCCTTCGAACGTCTACACATGGATCTTTTTGGTCCTATGAATGTCAGAAGTATCACAGGAGAACTCTACTGTCTTGTGGTTACTGATGACTACTCCAGATTTTCGTAGGTAATGTTTTTGGAATCCAAGGATGAAACTTATGATTCCCTAATGATCTTATTCAAGAAACTCGAAATGTTGTATAACCTACCTATTCGAAAAATAAGAAGTGATAATGGGACGGAGTTCAAGAATAACAAGATGCTGGAGTATTGTAATGACCAGGGGATTCTTCATGAGTTTATTGCACCTTATACTTCACAACAGAACGGGGTCGCTGGATGAAAGAATCGTACATTGATAGAAACAGCTAATTCCATGCTTTCTGATTCAAAGTTACCAGTGAATGTTTGTGTTGAGTCGGATATATGCAAAGGAAGATTGGAATCTTCTCAACCTCCTCAAGAAATCGGCAAAGTATGGAATACGAGCAAGCCTAGATCATCGAGCATGGTTTACTACCTCGAGCATGGTCTTTAAGCATATTCTTCTAAGTGTTGAAGGCTTCGAGAAAGCTGCACTTCTCCGAGCAAGAATGTTCATCTATCGAGTATGGATTTCCAATCAAGCAAACAGCTTGATCATTCAAGTTTTAGCCAAGCGATCCAAGCACAGGATGTCCAAGCACAATGGCGAAGAGCATGGATGCAATAAGAAGATTTCATATGTTGTGAAGTATAGACTTAGATCATGGTTCAGTTCAAGCAAGCTTCACATCCGAGCATGCTGAAGACTACTAAATAAGTTCAAGGCAGAATTGAAGATATTAAGAAGAATAGGTTTCCTCGAATGACAAATTCGAGCAAAGCAAGAATTAGTCAAGAAGAATGAAGCATGCTAGAGAAGAATAATTTCTATCCGAAATTATTCTAAGTAAAGTATGCTCGAAGTAACTCATAGAGCATACACTACATAACAAGTCTGCTCGAGCAAGATAGATATCATGCTCGAAGACTACTACACTTGTATTTTACTTTGTCATTCATTATGTAATAATTAGGGAATTCTAGAAGGAATGCCAGGGCTATAAATAGAGTCCTGGGTTTCCATTTTAAGATAGAGCGGATAAGAATGGAATACGAGGACAAAAACGTTCCAACGAATATTCTCTTTTGTCTCCTCGTACAGCCGCCGCCGCCGCCAACACGAAACCCTAGACATTCCTTTCACTGTTTCATTGAATGATATATTAAATGCAGTGAATCTTTGTCTTTGATTTTATTCTTACGGATTATCTATTATTGTTTCGGGTCCATTGCCTCATATACCTTCATTCCCATCCGTTAAATTCTGATTCCGCCGGAATATTTAATAGGCCTTTGGGTTATTAGATCCGAGTGTTCTTGTCAACCTACTCAAGGTTTGCACCAGATTTATGGTCCTAACATTTTGGTCTGAAGCACTGGCGTCAGCTTGTTATACTCTAAACCGGGTACTTACGGTGAAGAAGTTCGGCAAAACGTGTTTCGAGTTACTTAATCGACGAAAACCAAATCTTAAGTGGCTTGAACCGTTTGGATCAACATGTACTATTCTTGAACCGAGTGGCAAGTTTGGTCCCAAATCAGTTGAAGGATTTTTTGTGGGGTATGCTAATCCACTAAGACGTGTATACATTCCTAGCCTCCACAAGATTATTCAAGTTCAGAACGTTGATTGTCAACGTTATACTCCTACAATTCAAAGACCAAGAGATTCTCGGTTGTTTGATTACGAGAGCCTTTGGGATAGTTTCAAGATCCCTGAGGAAATGATTTCTGATGAGACAGTGATAATGATATGCCAACAACATTTATCAGAAGATCCCGTGTCAGCACCAGAAGTTCCTGTTATGGTTGTTCCACAAGATGTCCCAGATCCTATTCTATCTGATGATGTACCAGAGTCTACACCCGTGTTTGATGATAACAATGAAACAGACGAGGAGATAATCAAGTCTATTTCTCCATCCACAGTTGCTGATGAAGAGAATGTCACCAATCTTCAAAACGAAGTGACAATTTCTGCTGAAATTGTGCCAAGACTGTCTCTTATCATCCATAAGAGAATATCATTGGAGATTTAAACGATGGGGGTTCAAACGAGACATCAAATTGATCAAACCCTTTAGTGTTTTTATACAAGTGTATCTACATTACAGAATCAGTTCTCATTCAAATGTTTTATTTCACAGGTTGAACCAAAGACATACAAAGAAGCCCTATCTGAGGAGAGCTGGGTCAATGCTATGCAAGAGGAGTTATTGCAATTTGAAAAGCTCGGGGTTTGGAAACTAGTTGACTTGCCTGAGAACAAGAAGCAAATAAACACTAAATGGGTGTTTAAATGTAAACGTGATTATAGTCAGTAACAAAGCAAGACTAGTTGTTTTGGGATTTAACCAAAGAGAGGGTATCAATTACAATGAGGTTTATGCACCGGTAGCAAGGGTAGAAGCGATTCGGATCTTTCTGGCTTTTTCTTCATGGAAAGGGTTCAAAATTATCAGTTAGATGTTAACTCCGCATTTTGGAACGGGAAAATCAGTGAAAAAGTCTAGGTGGGAAAACCACCGGGGTTTGTCGATCCGATCCACAAGGACAAAGTGTACCTCCTTGATAAAGCCTTTTACTGTCTCCATCAGGCCTTGAGAGCCTGGTATGAGACATTGTCCCAACATCTGTTGGACAATGGGTTTATCAGAGGAACCGTTGATTGTACACTTTTCACGAAATTGGTTGACGGACATCTACTGATTATGCAAGTCCATGTCGATGATATCATATTTGGGTCGACAAACAATGATCTGTGCAAGCAGTTCGAGGAAGTGATGAAACTGAAGTTTGAAATGAGTGCAATGGGGGAGATGAAATTTTTCCTTGGACTTCAAGTGGAACAGTTATCTGATGGTATCTTTATCCTCCAGAAAAAGTATGTCAACAACATCTTGGAAAAGTTCAACATGTCTGATGCATCGGCAATCAATACTCCTCTACCATTGAATCATGGTATCGGTCCTGATCCCAATGGGGAGAAGGTTGATCAAACTTTATACCGATCCATGATCGGCTCATTGATGTACCTCACTGCATCTCGGCCAGACATCATGTATGTCACATGTTTGTTCGCCCGATATCAATCGAATCTGAAGGTTTCACATCTCATTATCGTCAAAAGAATTCTACGTTATCTCAAGGGATGTCCGGGGTTCGGTCTCTAGTATCTAAAAGACGATGAGTTTATGCTGAGGGAATACTCAGATTCGGATTATGGAAGCTGTAAGCTGAATGCCAAATCTACAACGGCATAGTGTTAGTTCTTCGGCAAGCGTCTTGTCACGTGGCAATGCAAGAAACATAACACGGTTTGGTAGAAGATACTGCAGGTATTTCGATAACAAAGAATCCGGTAAACCACTCTAAAACTAAATACGGTATCACTTCATTCGTGATTGCTAAGAAAAGAAGTTGATTACCATAGACAAAATTCACACCGATGAACAAAAAGCAGATCTTTTCACTAAAGCTTTTGATAAGTCACGATTTCAATACTTATTAAAATTTAATGGTTTAAAATTTTTGGGCGGTGTTGATAAGAGGGTTACCGAGATTATGGATGGGTCGGATACCTAGGGATCCTAAACATCAGAGTCACTTTATATTTTCTGTAAATATTTTCATATGATTTTTTATTTTAGAAGGAGAAATTTTCTGAAAAACCAAAAATAGTGAAAATTTTGAAAAAGCCAAAAACAGTATAAAATTCAAAAATGTCAAAAACATTTAAAAATGTTGTTCCTCAGAAAATGAGTTTTTGACGTAAAAAGGGAAGATGATAGTACATTGATCATTTGGTCCCAAATCCAGTAAAAAGTAGGCATAAAAGGCTGTGTGCTTAAATGTATTAGTGCATTGGTAGGCCTTTTAAACAACCAAGTAAGGAAAATTAAGTGATATAAACTTAAATTGCCAAATTGATGGGGTGTTAGTTTATAGTAAAAGACTTGATAATGAAGGCAGAAATGTAATAGCTGGTCATACTCAAGCCTTTTAATCAGAATGAATGGTTAAATTTGTTAAAACTTAGCTGTTAGTAAGTGGTTAATGCTTTAACGATGTATGGTCTCATGGCCTTAACTATTATATTAATGGGATGCTTTAAGGTTCCTGGATCCATCGGGTCTTTATGCGGTTTATCATCTGGGTATTCATTTCGATGAATATTTAAAACTCTTTCAAAATAAACCCGCAGTCTAAGCTGCTTTATAAGTCATTAAACTTGATCGCACAAAGTACTTATGTACTAAATTCACTACTGACTTGATCAAAATCCGCTGTTAGACATACGTTGTCCCCTTGCTCGCGTTTTATTACCATTAAGAAACAGACTACAGGGGATACAATGTATGCAAGCCGACAGATGAAATCGTGCATATTCATCCATGGGAAAGGACCATAGGGTATTACTTGATAACGGGGCTATGTCTTGTACTGGGGATTATTTGCTGATATGCTTAAAATAAAATTTTTTTTTTATCTTCTGATTCTAAGGTTTAAGTCAAGTTGGGTGACTATGTAAAAATCAAATTATGCCTGAATCAAGATTAGAATTGATATTTTCTGATATTTTGTGCTTAATTGAACTAATTAAATGTATCACAGAAATTTCCGAATCATTTGTTTAGAAGGTTTAGGTGGATAACAATACCAATGACTGACTTAACACCAGTCATAATAAATGCTGAAAATAAAACTGTGATGGAAGGGAAATTTGGTCAATATGATTCCCTGCTCAAACTCACAAAAATATGTGATTTTTGTCTTATTAAATTTCTAGATTTACTTGTTATTGTTTCTATTTGAAAAACCAAAAATATTTTATTTCTGATTTAGTTTTTGACTCTTGATGTGCGGGTAAACTATTTCTCTGGGGTTTTTCTCAAAACAATGAAACTTGTTGAGTTTCTCAATTTCAAATCAAAAGAAATCTAAACGTTTATCTGGTTTATTCATGGTCATTAAATTGGACTTGGTAAAAATTAGTTTTTCAAAATGAGCTTAATTAAGTTATTATTTTAATGCACAAGGACATTAAGTTGTACTTGGGACATTACATTGGTGTGAATTGGTCAAACTGTCAGATTTGTTCAGGGCATACTTATGCAACGTATAAGTTTTGGAACTTATACGGTGCATAAGTTATGTGCCGCATAAGTTGTTTAACTTATGTGCCGCATAAGTAGAGGGTATATATAAAGGATATCCAGCGCATATGTCCATAACATATATGCCTGACCCTTTGTTTTCTCTCTACCTTGATACACTCTTTTCACAAATCTTTGCCATATCCTTGAATTCGTTGATCGTTACGTTGGTGATTCACACACCAAGTCACAGTGAAAAGGTGAGGATGGTGTTTGGTTTGATAGATCTAATAATGAACAGTAGTCAATAACCCGTATATGTTCAGATTGATAAAATAGATCAATGTTTGTTTTGATAATTCATCATATCAGTCTTAGAATGAAAAGACGAGTTTAGTGTTCACAACTAATTGGATTAACATGAATATAATATGAACAGATCTGAGAGGACTATATATCCGTTTGATAAATTTGTCAAATGTTCATTTTAATGTCATAAAATCTGAAAATTAACAGTTAATTAGTTCTATCCGTCACTTAACAAACATATTCTGATGATTATTTTGATCTTAAAACGTTTGTAAATAGGTTATTTGATTTTGGTCAAAATATTGACATATACGCCGCCATATGTCAATACATATGCGGAGCATATGTTATACATTGACCATGGTCAAATATAATCATATACGTTTGTATATACATATACGTTGACATTTACGTGATGAATACATATCTGTTGTGAATACATACACGTAATGTTGATACTTATGTGTTGATATTCTAGGACATATCCGTCGTGATGTGTTAAAGATTGAATCTGAAACTAACTTGTATATTTGGTTGTCTTTTTCAGATGGTTAAAAAGTGGAAATTTACGGATCCTAAGCATAACATTTGTGCTTATTTGAACGATGAGGATCCCAAAGCTAAGAAATTTGCAGTGATTATGCCATTCTTAAAGAGATCCAAAATTTTCAAAGCTATTACACATTCTGTGGATCCTTATGAGAGCATGGTATCCTATTTCTGGAAGAATGCCAAGGTGCCTGGGAAAGATATTCATTCTACAATGCAAGATCAGAAGATTGTGGTAGATGAAGCTTTAATCAGGAGAGTTTTAGAGTTCGGAGATGATTCGTCAGATCTAGTCGAGCTTGATGAACAGTTAGTCAAAGGCTGTATACTGCGTATGGGATACAGAGATTCGTTAAACAAATTAGCTTTGAGGAAGACTGCATTATCCAACCCGTTCAAGTATCTTGTTCATATAATGATTCATTGCCTGGGACATTGCAAAGGAGGTTACGAGGAGATTCTAGATTACCAGATTAGCACGATGGTTGCTTTGTGCTTGAATTTAAAGTACAACTTCTCCCGTATGATTTTAGACAACATGAAGACGAACTTTGGAGATGAGCAGCGGTGGTAGTATCCTAGGTTCGTGCAGATGTTTGTTGAGGATGTGTTTCCTCAACTTAAGAAGGAAGGGCCAAAGATTTTTCTTGATCATGTTACTAGCAATAATTTTTCCAAGTTAGCTTCCTACAAGAAAGTCAAGGAAGAAGATATTCCTAAGTTCAGAGGTCTATTTAGGCATTTGAAGAATCCTGATTATGTTGCACCTACTGAGAACAAGTGGGGAAATGATGGTAGTGACTCAGATCGGGAAGAGGAGAATAGATTAATGCTAGATTATAAACCCTTGGGTAAATGGTTTATTAAGATTGAGTCGGAATCTGAAGAAGAATCGGTGGCTCCGAAGAAAAAGAAACAAAAGGTTATCAAGAAAGAGGTTGTTACACCTGTAACACAAGAAGAGGTGTATTCGGCTACGTCTGATAAGGATCTGAAAGAAACTGAATCAGATTAATAAGGTAGACGTATGAGGTTGGCAAGCCCACGAGCTCAATTCAAGAAAAGGCTGAAAGCTCCAGAAAAAAGAAAGTCTACTGATGAGCAAGACGAGTCTTATGCGCCTAAGACTGTTGTTGAGAAGTTTGTTAAACCAAAGGCGGTTCAAATCAAGAAAAAGTCAAAGAGGGCTACATCACCAATGTTGAAACTTATTGATGATCCTAAAGTTGAAGAGCTTGAGGTTGTTGTTACTCCTATAAATCCAAAGTTTATTTTTGAAGAACCTGTAGTAGATTTGGGGAAAGATGATAATATGTTGAAGACACCGGTTGTGGAACCATATCCACAAGTTCAAGAACCTCATGTATCACTTAAAGTAACTGAAAAGGTTCCTGATTTCAGTTTACCATCACTTGATGGAAGCTGTTTTGGTGATTTCCCAACATTTAGAGATCATGATTCGTTGAAATCTATTGTAACTGAACAAGGCATTAAGATTGAGAGTTTGGTTGCTGAGAATGAAAGGTTATGCAAAGAGAATGCTGATCAAAGGAAAATCATTGAAGATGGTGAGTTAAGGCATAAGTAGCAAGCTGACTTATTACATCTCCACATGAGATATTTTGCTGTGTTGGAAGAAAAGTTGGGTACTAATTTCATAGGAGAGGTTGAGAGGTCAGGTGATACTGTGTTCAAAAAAGTATATAGTGGTGAAGCAATGGCTGAAGAGATGGATTTTAGAATGCAATATGATCAAGAGAGAATTGATGCCAAGGGGAAAGGAAAAGTGGATGAACCAAGTATCCATCTGGAAATCCCAGTTGGTGGTGGATCTCATCAAGTTTTGTTCCAATGGTTGAAGCTGAACAGGTTGTTGAACCTGAGAATGAACCGGTGGTTGTTGAGCCTGCTATTGATGAATCTGTGATTGCACCGAAAGCAACAGTAGAACTAATTATTGATCAAGATGAAGAAGAAAAAGAAGATGATGAACAATTGTTGGATTATGGTGATTCTCCGGACCATGATTATTTTGATGATGATGATGATAAAGATGATCCAAGTTCTGGTGGTGGACTTGGAGTGTTAATTGGTGCTAGTACAAGTACAGTTGTTGAATCATTTGTTGAACCAATTGCAAAATGTGAGCCTATTCAGGAACAAACTCAGGCGGGTGGAAATGTAAATGAGCTTGAAGTGCTAGATGTTGATCCAATTGCTTATAAACCTCCTGTTAGATTTTCTTCTACTAGAGAGGAATTAGAAGAAGGAGAACTTGAGGTTACTCGAGCTGATCTTGCCCGAATGCTGAATGTGATTGAAGAAGAATTTATCTTTGATTTCGAGAAGGATTTAGGTTCGATGGTTGAAGAAAATGCTATTCTAGTGAATGAACCTATACAAGAGGAGGAATTAGATTAAGAGCCTATGACTTATGTCAATGCAGATCAAGTATTTCCTAAATTTAATGAGGAATTTGATGAAGAGATTGAGATGTTAAGTCAAGAATTGGATAGTCAAGGTAATCCGAAACCATCTGACAAGGGCAAGACTACTGAGGAAGCAGAGGTGAATAGTCAAGAACAGGAGGAATGATTTGAAAGAAGGAAGATTGAGCCTAAACGTATATACTTGAATCCTGTCAAGTATTATAAGAAAGAAAAAGAAGTAAAGCTCGGGAAAGTGGTTAGCATTGCTTATCTTCCAAAGATAAGAAAAATTGCAGTCAGAAGAACATATGGTGTGCAATATTTTGAAAGTATTTGCGAGTTGAAATCTTTTCTGTGGATGGACATAGTGGATATTGTTGAGAAAGAGTTATTGAATTGTCCGAAACGAGGTCCAGTGAAGGAAATATGGGACTTTATTAAGAGGCAAGAAAAATGTAGATTCATGAGTTGGACTCCACAGAAACCATTCCTTCATGAGTCTCGTGTGAAGAAAGATCCTGAGACTGATGATTTTGTTAAGACTTAGAGGTACAAACAGCCACAAACCTTCAAAATGATTCCTATGTACCCAATGGAACAATATTTTCAAGTATACTTCAAGTGGTGGTACTATGAAGAGAATAGAGGAGAAGCTCAGATTGTGCTAAACAGAGATGAAGTATGGGATTGATTGATGTAATGGACCCAATGTGGTTAGTGAAATGCTCTGAGAAAGATATAGAGACACTTAACAAATGCAAGATACAAGTTTCACAGGATAAGCATCATGCGTCTGCTATGCAATATCAGAAAGTGGTGAAGATCTGTCATAGATACAAGATTCATTCTAGTGAAGTTTGGAAGAGCAAATGGTTCAAAATGGGTGAAGAGGAAGAGCAGAAGGAGAAAGAGCAAGAACTGGAGATAAAAGAGAATATTAGAATTGCTTTATTGAAGAAATACTAGCATAAAGGTGTTGGAGTTTCAATTCCCACAAATTAGAAGCCCTGAAACAAACGTTCATGGGAAGACACGAGGAGGGAGTACATGGAAAAGGTGTTTGGGATGAAAGAGTGACAACTGAAGATCAAGACCTAGCAACATCCAAGGGGGATTTTGTTAGAGCATAATGTGTATTGCTAGGGTCTTAGTTTTGATTGTATAGGGCTTTAAATGTCATTTGTATATCGGTATATGTTGTAGCGCATAAGTCCAAGGGACCGCATATGTTATGTGGTTCATAACATATGCGTCGTATAACATATACGCCCCTTGTGACATATCATCTGTTTCCCATAAATAGGGGACTTATGCGTGAATATGTAGAGGGGTGGCCATTCATGTTATATTCTAGAGAGAAAAAGTTCCTAAAGTGTCATATCTTGTAAACATTTGATGTTATCAATGAAGTATGTGCTTAATGTTAGTTGTGATGTTCATTCTCATTGTTTTCCGCACCTTGAGACATAAGCTGTAACAACATCAGATCCTAATCAGTGTCTACAACACATTCGTTCAGATGATGCAGCAAATCCTTAATAAAGATCAAGTTACTCAAAAGACCCTTGCCGATCATGATCTGCTTTTGAAGAATCAACAATCATCTCTACTCGACATGCAAAGGTCCATTGGCGATATTTCTCGACGATTGCATGAGAGACCCCCGAGACAGTTTTCATGTCCTATTTAGCAGAATCCGGCCGCTCAACCAAAGGCGATTACTACTCATAGGGGCAGGGTTTTGGGTCCCGAGGTAAGAAGAGGTGAGGTCGAAACAGAAGATGAGGAGGTGATGGATGAAAAGATCGAGATGGAAGTACTGCGCAAAGTGTAGAACACTGCACTGGTTGCACCACTAGTAGAGAAGAAGCCAGTTGAAATCCGGCCATCACCTGTGATCGATTACTCTCGTGTCCCGTATCCCGCTTGCTTAAAACATCAGAAATACACACGGAAGTACGGGCACTTTCTCGACATGTTCCGACAGTTGAAGATTAATCTTTCGTTCATTGAAGCCCTCCAACACATGCTGAAGTACAAGAAGTTTTTGAAAGACCTGTTGAAGAGGAAGGATAGGTTGGGGGAGGTTTCATCGATTCCCCTTATGGAAGATTGTTCGGCGGTAGTGTTGAACCGCGTACCCGAGATGTTGTCGGATCTGAGAGTGTTTACCATTCCTTGTTGGTTTGGTAGTGATGCGATGAGTCATGCATTGTTGGATTTAGGGGCAAGCATTAATTTGATGCCTTATTCTTTGTACGAGAGGTTGGAGTTGGGCGAGCTTACACCAACTCGCATGTCCTTGTCGTTGGCCGATCGTTCTATTAACTATCCACGGGATATTATCAAGAATTTGCTAGTGAAGGTTGATAAATTGTGTTCCCAGTAGATTTTGTGGTGCTCAACATGGAGGCCGACGAGAAGGTCCCCATTATTCTTGGTCATCCATTTTTACCAACCGCAAAGGCGCTTATATATGTGTTTGATGGGAAGATCACGCTTCGGGTTGGTGATGAGAATGTTACTTATAATGTCGTGAGGTCGATGAGGCATCCAGGTGATCAAGATTATTTCAGTGGTCCATGCCACTCAGTTTATTTTATTAACTCCTTTATTACAGGTGTGGATAGCTGTTTTGACTATATTTGTGGTTCAGATCTCATGGAAGTAATGGTTTGGTAGACTATGATGATTTGGTTGAGGATGATTCGTCTGAGAATGATTCGGTTTGTGATGAGTTGGTTGAGATTTCGGGTTTGCCCGACATTATTGAAGTGAATGAGATTAGTTGTGAGAGTGAGGAGGGTTTCATGGTGAATTTCGCCCTGTTGGAGTTGAAAGTACTCCCGTCACACTTGGAGTATGCGTATCTCGATGAGGTCTCAAACTTGCCCGTTATTCTGTCTTCCAAGTTGACAAAGGAAGAAAAGTCGAAGTTGATTGAAGTGTTGAAGTTGCATAAGGGGGAGATTGCATGGAGACTTTCCGATATTCAAGGTACTAGCCCCGCTTATTGCACACACCGGATTTTAATGGAGGATGAGTACAAACCGGTGGTGAAACCACAAAGGCGTCTTAATCCAAATATGCAAGAGGTGGTGAAGAAGGAGGTATTGAAGTCGATAGATACCAGGATGATCTACCCGATTTTCGATTCTCCATGGGTGAGCCCGACCCAAGTTGTCCTGAAGGAGGGAGGTATGACTGTAGTGATGAACGAGAAGAATGAGCTTATCCCTTTGCGTACGGTTACCGGTTGGCGAGTATGTATTGATTATCGGCGATTGAATGATGCCACCTGGAAGGACCACTTCCCGTTGCCGTTTATTGATCAAATGTTGGAGTGTTTAGCGGGTCAGCAGTTTTATTGTTTCCTTGATTATTGTTTATCATATGATAAGTTGCAATTAGATCAATTACTTCGTTTTTTTGATTATTTTATGATTGATTTCTTGACAAGATCATAGGAATAATATTGTCGAATAAACCTAAGTGTGCTGCTAACCTAAAATCTGTAAAGTGTTAGGTTATTGATAGGACTTTGTTATTTAATCTAGCCAGATTTAGTTCTTCGAAAGGAGTCCGTCTAGGGTTGATTATTTATTATTGTCTATTAAATCAATTAAATATATTAAATTTTCTTTGATTTTCGCACTGTAAGGTAGGATTTCATTATAAAGGAACTACGTCATAATTAATTAGGTGACCGTAATGGAACTTGATTTTTAATACTGGTGTGCGTTAAAACTTATTAGAAACCCATAGGTGTCTTCTTGAGAAGGGTCAGGGGTACTGTTCGGGTTTTCTCTTAAGTGTCTATTTTACGATCCTAGCCCATAACTAAATATTTTTCCGGTTAAATAATAAACAGAAATTTAAGGGATTCTAGCCTAGGCAATTTTCTCATCATCATATTATTTAATTAAAAACTTTTGTTTCTTTAAAATTACTTGTTTTCTTAATTAGTATTTAAATAATTATTTTAATTAGTGTTTTATTTAAAAACCCCCCTCAAATGAATATAAATTAATAACTCGTGTTTGTAGTTGAGTCTAATTAGCTAATAAACGTAATTTAGAGAGTCTCGTTGGTTCGATATCCAGACTTACTTAGCTTTACTAGAGTCGACCGGTTCACTTGCCGGTTAGTAGTTTAGTCAAGTTTTAGAGAGTCTAGAGTATTACTTAGTGTTTATTTTTATTTAATTTAGTTAATAATTATTAAACTACTTTTAGCACATAAGTGGCATACTGCTAGCAAGTTCATCAAGGAGAAGGTAAACTTTCCAAACTTTAAACCTGTTGATGTCATCTCATTTCTCCAAGCTGCTGAGCATGAGATGATTGAGAATAATATGATTAAAGAAGAAAGGCCAAGTTTTCTAGTGGCAAATGGTTTGATTGCACCTATGAGCAATCTGTCAACAAGCCCTCAGCAGCAACATCCAATAGTTGACGAACCATCTGACTTTAATTCAGTTACATCAGAAACACCAACAGTGTATTCAAGTGTTCCTACATACAGTCAACAAAGATTCAATGTGCAGATGATTAATGATAATGATAATGCATCTGCAGCAAGTGGAAAAGCTGCATATGATCTAGCAAATGTCGGACAAGGAAATGAGTATCAAGCTTTATTTTCAATGTTTACAGAGTCCTAAAATGCATTTTTGGCCAAGAATCTAATTCATACAAGTGTTGTGCAAGAATATCTTGAGCAAATTAATGCTTATGATCTTGAGGATATGGATTTCAAGTGGCAGGCTGCAATGTTAGCCTTGAGAAACAAGAGACTGTACAACAGGACAAGGACATCAACCTTTTCTAGTCCAAATGACAGAATTGGGTTTGACAAATCAAAAGTTATTAGATTTAACTGTCAGCAGCTAGGCTACTTTGCTAGGGAATGCAATCTTCCTAGGTAGTTTTCAAACCAAGTGAATCAAGTACAATTCTACAAAAATCAGAATCAGAATCAGCAGCAGTATCAGCCAAGAAACCAAACACAAAACCAAAACCCTTATCCCCAATAGAAACACCAACGAAACACTTACCAGCAGCAACCAAGAAATAATGAATTATAGTTGCAGACTAATCAGACAATGGGACAAGCTGGAAATGTAGAGATAGAGAAGGCAAATGTTGCTTATATGGTCAAGATCAATGAGAATGGAGAAGCTTCAAGCTCTCAAGGACATTCCACAGAGATAAATGATATATGGTATATGGATGGTGGATGTTTCAAGCATATGATTTCTTCATTTGTAAACAATGAAGAAAAGTTTGAGGGATCATTAGCCCTTGGGAGTGATGAAAATAGAGGGAATATTATTGGAAGAGGCATCCTGACAAATGGAAAAGTGTCCTTTGATAATGTTTTGCATGTTAAGGGTCTACAATATAACCTCTTAAGCATATCACAAGTTTGTGACAAGGGTTATAAGGTTGGATTTGATGATGCATATTGCTTCATCTTGAAACCTGAGTTTGTGATACATTCTGACATGATAATGATGATGGCACCCAGAAATGAAAACTTGTATGAGCTGAGAATGAAGAATGCTATATCAAGGGGTGGATCATGTTTTGTGTCCAAGGAAACTGAAAATGAGTCAAGGTTGTGGCATAGGAAGTTTTGCCATGTTAACTTAAAGAGCAAGAACAAACTGGTGAAAGGAGAACATGTAATTGGTCTTCCAACCAAGGAGTTCAAACTAGATGACAACTGTTCCTCATGCATCAAAGGGAAAAAACACAAGTCATCTCACAAGACAAAGCTAGTGAACTTAATTGTTGAAGTGCTGAAATTACTTAGCACGGATCTCTATGGTCCTATGAGTGTACCTAGCATTGGAAAGAAGTAGTTTTGCCTAGTGATAACAGATGACTATTCAAGATTTACATGGGTGTTTTTCTTGGCAACCAAAGATGAAACTGCTGAATTGATGAAGGGGTCTGTGACAAGAATGGAAAATCAGTTAGACAAGAGGGTGAAGGTGATTAGAAATGATAATGGGACTGTAACACCCCGGCTTAAGCTGAAACGCCTAGGTGTGACGTACAGATTGCCCAAACACACGTGGCACTATTAAGTAACCATAATAACATTAATTCATTAAATTGCCTAGTACACAAGTACAAATAAGAATACAAATTGAAATAAAATCATAATAAAAAACCAATGTCTCGTTTATTAAATAACCTAGTTATTCTAAGTGTCTTCTAGTCCTTCATCCTCTAATCACGGTACCTGTAACATATGTATAAAATACGGTAAGCTATAAATATAGTTGGTGAGATTTCCACAGTTTAAATACTACGTAAAATCCATACAATTCCATGAAAACTTGTGAAAAGCACATAAGGGTTCTTTACACTCGATGCAATGGACCTGAGTGTTAAGAACAAACGAAGGTCCTTTCCAGTTGGGGCTACCAACGTACTTGGATAATGAGGTCCCTTTTCCACTCGATACAAATGGACCTGAGTGCAAAGGGGGGCGTATGATCATACTTAATGAGGCAACCACTTGAATTCCACGTATATAACAATTAAACAAATAAGCACACAAGTCCATGATTGAAATGTAATTTGTAAGTAATCGAAGTAATAACACTTGAATTTTATAATGGATACATATGCCACCCCAAAACATTATAACATTTAAAAACGGGTTGTGAAAACTCACCTTAGAAATTGAGGTAAAAAGGAAAACTCGAAAGCGTTGAAGATGGCAAACAATCGAACGCGTCACAAAAGCCGAAACGAGCAATCCGCAATAACTATTTTAGGTAAAAACAAGACTTAATCGATAATCGTACTAGGTCGTTTTATTGCATAACTTAAATGGAATATTTTATATTACTTTTATATTTTTGATTATTTTATTATTATTTAAGCTTTAACGAAAGATTGGTTGTTAATATTAATTATGCATTTTAATGGCGAGAAAACAAAGTTTAAACATTCGAAATACTTGAACTATTGTTTACAAGTCGAAAATATAATTATTGCTTTATCGAAACGATTTTTAGTAAATTAAAGTTTACGTTATGATAAGTAAACGACTTTTAATAACGGTTTACAAAAACGTAAAACTTGGTTTTTAATGTAAAAAGGTTAGATATATTTTATAGTTAATTTACAAAATTTTTATTTAATTTAAAGGATTTTATAAATTTATTTTGATTATAAAATGATTAATTAAGTTAATATAATATAAATTAATAATATGACAACAATAATATAAAAAAAAGGTGTTTGACCCGGATTTCGAACCCGGGTCTTGGCTATGAATGAGCAAGATCTTAACCAACCGGTCTGGATCACATATTCGTTTATGGTTTGGTTTTAAATATATATTTATATATATAATATTTGTTTCTATTGATTTTTAATAATAATAATAATAATAACAGCAACAGGTTAAAAGAAAAAAAGATACTTAACACGTGACCTGGGTTTCGAACCCGGGTCTGTTGTGTTTGGAATGTAACAATAATAACCAGTTAGACCAAGAGAACTATTCAGTTTAGTTATAAGAAATTTTATATATATATAAACACCAGCTTCATCATCTTCTTCATCATATAAACATAAACCCTAGTTTTATCAATTGGGGTTTCTATTCTATGTTTGTTCAAATAGGTTTAGGGGTTTTCTTTGTTGATTCAATAACGTTAATATGCATATAATAATTACCCGTTAATGTTTTGATTTGGCCGAAGAAGATGAACTCGCCGGAAAAGTAGAAGGTCTCCCAATTACAGACAATTCAGTGTATTAGAGGGGGATTGGAGAGAATGAGCAAGTTGGTTAGAGGTTTAGGCACCTATTTATACTACGGGGTGGAGCGTGTACGCATTAATTTGCTTGATTTGGTCTCCGAATTTTCCAGCGATCATTACGGGATTGATTCGCGTGTTTAAGGATGTTATAACAAAATTAGTAAGTTAGGTAATGATGTTAATAGACGACATAACGCGTTAAACAAATTTTCGGGTCAATGTTTTATGGTTTTAGGGGTGTTTGGGAGTCGCCGGAACCGTTTTCCGGTGACCGGAAAACTGGGCCGGCAAAACAAGGGGGAAAGGGACGGGGTGGGTTGGGTTGGGTTGGGTTGGGTTTGATTTTAAAACATAATATAATTTAATTAATATTTACACTTTGGACCCTCAGGTTTCACAAACCTAATTAATGAAGTATAATATCTTTTAAGCTATAATAAGTACTTAGAGTTTACATTTTTAGCCCTAAAATTTATATTTAATTTATATAGTTTTCGGTTTTGGATAAATTACGTGTTTAACCCGTACGACTCGATTAGTGTTTATGACTTGGAATAAAATAATAATAATATCGAATATGGAACTCTTAACGTCGGGAATGCTTTTATAAATAATAAATGATCATTAAACAATACATCGAAATGACCCAAATGGGTCAGGTTTACAAATAAAATATGAATCGAATATGACGAACGTCACAGCATTCCCTACTTTTGAAAATTTCGTTCCGAAACTAGTTTAAAGAATCCGTATCAAAACAAATGGGGATACTTAGTTCGCATTTTGTCTTCCCACTCCCAAGTAAATTCAGCGCCTCGTTTAGATTCCCAACGAACCTTTACCAAAGGTATACGGCTACGTTTGGTCTCTTTGGCCAAGCGGTCCATGATTTCCATCGGCTTCTCAACAAAGTGCATAGATTCATCGATGTGCACTTCATCAAGTAGTATGTGGAGATTTTCCTCAGCTAAGCATTTCTTAAGGTTCAACAGATGAACTATCGGATGAATATTCGCGAGTTCTTGCGGGAGTTCAAGAGTATAGGCCAAGCTACCTACACGATCGAGAATTTTTAAAGGTCCAACATATCGAGGAGATAGTATTCCCTTCTTACCGAAACGAACAACACCCTTCCAAGAAGATACCTTGACAAGAACACGATCACCAACATTGAACTCGAGAGGTCGTTGACGACTACGAGCGGCTAAGAGATTTTGTTGAATTTGTGCGATTCGATCATTGTTCTCTTGAACAAGTTTGGGACCGGTGATTTGTGTTTCACCAATCTCGTTCCAGCAAATCGAAGAACGACACTTACGAACATAGAGTGCTTCGAATGGAGCCATACCAATGCTCGTATGAAAACTGCTATTGTAGGAGAACTCAATCAAATGAAGATGGGAATCCCAGTTTCCACCAAAATCCAAAACACAAGACCTAAGCATATCCTCATGCGTTTGAATCATTCGCTCGGATTGCCCATCGGTTTGAGGATGATAGGCGGTGCTAAGTTGCAAACAAGTTCCCAACGCAGCTTGCAAAGATGACAAAAAACGAGAAGTAAAACGACTATCACGGTCGGAATTGATACGCAAGGGTACACATGATGACACACGATACGTTGAACATACATTTGAGCGAGTTGATCAACCAAGAACTTTTCATTGATCGGAATAAAGTGCGCAGACTTAGTCATACGGTCAACAATAACCCAAATTCCGCCATGACGGTTTTGAGTGGTTGGGAGTTTAAACACGATATCCATGGTCACATCTACCCATTTCCAAATCTGGATGTGCGGTTGCACGAGTAAACCAGATGGTCCCTGATGCTCGGCCTTAACTTTAGCACAAGTAAGGCACTTTGCAACATACAATGCAATGTCTTTCTTCATACCGGGCCACCAAAATGTGAATCGTAAGTCGAAATACATCTTATCTGCACCAGGATGAATGGAGTATCGCGACTTATAAGCTTCATCCATGAAGAATGTACGAAGATCGTCACGATTGGGAACCCACAAACGATTAAGGTAATACAAAAAAACTATCACGCTTAGTTTCAAGTTGAAGCTCAGCGCCACAGGACATTTCGTCGTGCATATTATCCTCGGTGACCGAGACATGTTGGGCTTCAAAGATTCAGAGTTGGAGATCGGTTTGGACGGTCACACTATGAAGCAAGATAGATTTCATATGGGTCTTTCCGCTAAGGGCGTCGGCTACAACATTCGCTTTACCGGGATGGTGGCGGATTTCGCAGCCGTAATCACTAAGTAATTCGGCCTATCTTCGTTGGTGCATGTTCAAATCCTTTTGGTCAAAAATGTGTTGAAGATTCTTGTGGTCGGTGAATATCACACATTTTGTGCCATAAAGGTAATGTCCCCAAATTTTCAACGCAAAAACAACGGCACCGAGCTCGAGATCATGCATCGTTTAATTCATTTCATGAACTTTGAGTTGCCGTGAAGCGTAGGCGATGACTTGACCTCGTTGCATAAGGACAAAACCGAGGCCTTGGTTAGAAGCATCGCAATAGACAACAAAGTCCTCGTTTCCCTCGGGGAGAGTAAGGATCGATGCATCGCAAAGCATACGTTTGAGAGTTTGGATGGCTTCATCTTGCTTCGGTCTCCACACGTAAAGCTTATCCTTGTGAGTCAAAGCGGATAGGGGCAAAGTGATCTTGGAAAAATTGAGGATGAAGCGATGATAATAACCCGCGAGACCAAGAAACGAACGAACTTCAGTAGGAGAGTTTGGAGTCTTCTAATTCTTGATGGCTTCGACTTTAGCGGGGTCAACGTGAATACCCTTTTCGTTTACTATGTGTCCCAAGAACGGAATTTCGCTCAACCAGAATTCACACTTCGAGAACTTCGCGTAACGTTGTTCCTTCCTCAAAAGATCAAGGATGGAATGAAGGTGCTTTGTATGCTCGGTTTTGGACTTAGAATATATGAGGATATCATCAATAAAGACAATCACGAATTTATCTAAGTATGGCTTGCATACGTGGTTCATGAGGTCCATGAATACCACGGGTGCATTGGTTAACCCAAAGGGCATAACCCTAAACTCGTAATGTCCGTATCGAGTCCGAAAGGCGGTTTGGGTACATCATATTCATGCACGCGTAGTTGATGATAACCCTAACGAAGATCAGTCTTGGAGAAGCAAGAAGCTCCTTAAAGTTGATCGAAGAGATCGTCGATGCGAGGCAAGGGGTAAAAATTCTTGACAGTAAGATTGTTGAGCTCGCGGTAGTCGATACATATACGGAAGGAACCATCTTTCTTCTTGACGAACAAAACGGGTGCGCCCCATGGAGACGAACTAGGGCGGATGAACCCTTTTTCCGAATGTTCTTGGAGTTGGGTAGACAATTCTTGCATCTCGGAGGGTGCAAGACGGTAAGGAGCCTTTGCAATCAGAGTTGCACCAGGCATAAGGTCAATGCGGAATTCAACTTCTCGAATGAGAGGAAGACCAAAAACTTCATCGGGAAATACTTCGTGATACTCGCGAACAACAAGATTGTCTTCAATCTTGTGTTCCTTCTTTTCAACCACATGGGCCACGAACGCTACATACTTCTTGCGTAAGTACGTATGGGCTTGAGAACAAGTTATGAGGTTAAGGCTCGAAGGAGAAGGCTTTTCACCAATAACACGAAGAGTTTGACCATCGGCAATCGGGATACGAATAATCTTCTCAAAGCAAACGATTTCGGCACGGTGAGAGGAAAACCAATCCATGCCTACTATGCTGTCGAAACTTCCAAAATTGCATCGGGATGAGGTCGATTGAGAACGTGTGGCCATTAAGATTCATCTTGCAACTTCGAATAACGGAATCGATCGTCACGGATTTACCATTCGCTAATTCAACAGTGTATGAGCTCTTAAGTTTAGACCTGGTTTAGCAAGCAAGGACTCAAATTCAAAAGACACAAAACTCATATCGGCACCGGTATCAAATAAAATGGTTGCAAAGTGGTCGTTTACAAGAAACGTATCGTTCACCACATCAATATTTTGTTGCGCTTGGTGGGCATTCATCATGAAAGCACGCCCATGGTTATCTTAAGAAGCTTGAACGGATTGAGTGGCTTGACCCTCTTGAGGTGAAGGTGCTTGAATAGCTAGCAGTGGTGGGGCTTGATTAGCCATCAATTGAGGAACTTGTGGCTGAATCGCTTGGTAGGCTTGGTAAGCTTGGAGCTTGAATTGCGGAGCAAGAGCCAGTAGAAGTATGTTCACGTTTGCGAGTCGTGGACATGCACTACGAAAATGGCCAAGTTCCCCATAATTATAGCAAGCCCGCATTTGGTTAACGGATTGGACATATAGCACGTGTTGGGGATTTGGTTTAGCAGCCCTCGGGGGAGCTGCTATGGTGGTTTCACGAAAGGTGGTACTAAAATGCCTGAAACGGTTACAACGGTTGCATTGACGGCAAGCAGAATTCGCCGAATGGTGACGAAGGCAAGTGGTGCAATGGGGATGGGGTCTATTATAAGGCTTCTTGAAAGGTGGTGCAGTGTTGGTTTGGGGTTGAGGTGCGGCTTGTTGGGTTAGCGCGTAGTTCTTGCACTTTCTTTCGCGGTGATGGGTGGAAGAGAAGGCGGGTTTGGATGGTCCGGGCTTGGTTTCTCTTGGTTCAGCAGCGGGATTTTTGATCGGTTTCTTGGATGATTTCAGTGTCAAAGTCCCGGCTTTGACATGGTTGTCAGTTAATGCAGCGGACAGATTGAATGCGTCGCCATGTTCCTTAGGCAAACTACTGAAAACACTATCTTGGCTCTGTCTCGGTAGTCCCCTAATGTACTTATCGATGGCACATGAGGTAAGGGTAACAAGGTGCGGCACCAACACACTAAGCTCGTTAAAACGAGTGGTGTAAGCGGAGTGCTCACCACCCTCTTGCTTAAGGTTCCAAAACTCAGCCTCCAAATTCATAAGCTCATTTGGAGTGCAAAACTATTGGGTCATAAGATTCTTCAATTCGTTCAATGGCAAGGCCATGGCAGCTTCAGTACCGCGGTTCGTCTGTTCCTTTACCCACCATGTAAGTGCACCTTCCTCGAACATACCTGTAGTGAATCGGGTTCGCTTATCATCAGGACATTCAATTTGAAAAAACACGCTTTCCATCTTCTCGTACCACTGAAGTAGGGCAATGGCACCTTGAGTTCCATTAAACTTTGTAGGTTTGGCATCAGTAAAGTTCTTGTAGGTTACAGCGGGAACTGAAGGCGGGGGAGGAGGAGGGTTAACGTTAGCCATTATGTTCTGGTGCATCTGAGTCATGATATTAGGGAGGACCGTTGTCAGGTGCTTGGAGATCTGAGAAGTTATCTTGCGGCTAGAGGTTCCAGATGATCGGCGCTTAAGGTTACGATAAGCCATTATGCGAACAAGGGTAACGAAAATCGTGAGACTCGGAATAGTGCATGATATATATAAAGGAAATAAATCTTTTTATAAAGTTTGTTAAAAATGTGAAAACCATAAATATAATATAAGTGTTGTGGGGGACTTAGAGTTTTCATGTACCACCATGGACTCTTATGTTCCAACACAAAATCAAAATTTCGAAAATAAATCGAACCAAAAGCTGCGTATTCGTGTATCGCCATGACTTGACAGACTTTCGGTTAAAACACATTGTAAAACATAAAGTGTCGGAGTCACACGTTGCATGAACCACCATGACTTGTGTGATATCCTAAGGGATGCAACCATATCCTTATCACAAAGAGGAGATGATCACGGTTGAAAACATAAAGTGGTGACTCGTATGGCGTTTGGGTGGTACGTTTTGGCCTAATAAGGTTCATGCCCTTCCCGAACTCTCCAGGTAAGAAACCGGGTCCAGCGTCTGATTGGATATATGCGCATTGCTTAACCTTAGGTTTCATGAACCTTGGTGTCAAGAGTTCGAGAAACAAGCACGTCCCCCTTCCAGTTACTACCTACCCGCCATGACGAATCATATTTATGCGGAAGAATTATCGGAACACCCGAACGAAACTTGTTTGTAAATCCTTTGAAAATTTTTATTTTTAGGCCTAAGCCTTGGACTTGTGTGTGCTTTTGTGTACATTAGCCGTAAACGAATTTAGCAATATAGCAATAATAGTAAGTGCGTTCAAACAATCAAATAAAGGCCCACATAATTTTCCAATCATGCAACCTAAACAATTTAAACAATTAAGCTATAGCTAAACTAAAACACTACGTCTAAAGCCCTATCTTATAGCCACGGCTCTGATACCAATCTGTAACACCCCGGCTTAAGCGGAAATGCCTGAGTGTGATGTACAGATTGCCCAAACACACGTGGCACTATTAAGTGACCATAATAACATTAATTCATTAAATTGCCTAGTACACAAGTTCAAATAAGGATACAAATTGAAATAAAATCATAATAAAAAACCAATGTCTCGTTTATTAAATAACCTAGTTATTCTAAGTGTCTTCTAGTCCTTCATCCTCTAATCACGGTACCTGTAACATATGTATAAAATACGGTAAGCTATAAATATAGTTGGTGAGATTTCCACAGTTTAAATACTACGTAAAATCCATACAATTCCATGAAAACTTGTGAAAAGCACATAAGGGTTCTTTACACTCGATGCAATGGACCTGAGTGTTAAGAACAAATGAAGGTCCTTTCCAGTTGGGGCTACCAACGTACTTGGATAATGAGGTCCCTTTTCCACTCGATACAAATGGACCTGAGTGCAAAGGGGGGCGTATGATCATACTTCATGAGGCAACCACTTGAATTCCACGTATATAACAATTAAACAAATAAGCACACAAGTCCATGATTGAATTGTAGTTTGTAAGTAATCGAAGTAATAACACTTGAATTTTATAATGGATACATATGCCACCCCAAAACATTAAAACATTTAAAAACGGGTTTTATTGCATAACTTAAATTGAATAACTATTTTAGGTAAAAACAAGACTTAATCGATAATCGTACTAGGTCGTTTTATTGCATAACTTAAATTGAATATTTTATATTACTTTTATATTTTTGATTATTTTATTATTATTTAAGCTTTAACGAAAGGTTGGTTGTTAATATTAATTACGCACTTTAATGGCGAGAAAACGAAGTTTAAACATTCGAAATACTTGAACTATTGTTTACAAGTCGAAAATATAATTATTGCTTTAACGAAACGATTTTTAGTAAATTAAAGTTTAAGTTATGATAAGTAAACGATTTTTAATAACTGTTTACAAAAACATAAAACTTGGTTATTAATGTAAAAACGTGAGATATATTTTATAGTTAATTTACAAAAT
Organism: Bidens hawaiensis; assembly: GCF_021521415.1. Taxonomy (NCBI): domain Eukaryota; kingdom Viridiplantae; phylum Streptophyta; class Magnoliopsida; order Asterales; family Asteraceae; genus Bidens; species Bidens hawaiensis. The sequence goes on along the minus strand of NW_027505100.1, from coordinate 11,422 downwards.
TTTTATTTAACTTAAAAGGTTTTTATAAATTTATTTTGATTTTAAAATGATTAATTAAGTTAATATAATATAAATTAATAATAACGACAATAATATAAAAAAAAGTTGTTTAACTCGGATTTCGAACCCGGGTTTTGGCTGTGAACGACCAAGGTCTTAACCAACTGATCTGGATCTCATATTCGTTTATGGTTTTGTAACATCCTGAAATTTTAATTATAAATAAAGAAAGTTATGTTTAGTGATTTCACGTTGTTAATTATTTAATGTCGAGTAAGGAGGGAGTTGGGCTTAGATTGCGTAAGATGGGTTAAATGAGAATGGGCCTCGGGTCCGTGGGCTTAGAGGGATATAAATATCCCATCCCAAACCCAATCTTTCATTTCCACCTTCTTTCTTCACACACTCAAAACACACACATTCTAACCGATCAAGATTCGAAGCCGAGACCCGAGATTTTGTTGATAGATCTGAGTTGGTAAGGTAAGAACAAATCCTCCAAAGCTAATATTACTGAAAATGGTTAGGATTGGATGGGTTAACCGGACCCGAAACCCAAACTGCCCAAATCGGACCCCTAAAACGTCGATTTTAGGTCGATTTGATGGTTGGGATTTGTAGGCGCCGATCATACGATTCCGTGGGTACCAAAATCGAGTTATTTGGCTAAGAAACGAAGGATTTATGGGCAAACAGATCTGCAGCGCGATAACTTCGCCTGCAAGATTAAGTTCGCCTGATGAACTTCGCTTTCAAGCGTAACTTCGCCTTCAAGCGTAACTTCGTCTAAGGTTTAACTTCGCCTGAAGCCAAGTTCGCCTAAGGATAACTTTGCCTACGGCCAAGTTCGCCTAAGGTTTAACTTCGCCTGAAGCCAAGTTCGCCTAAGGTTTAACTTCGCCTGAAGCCAAGTTCGCCTAAGGTTTAACTTCGCCTGAAGCCAAGTTCGCCTAAGGTTTAACTTCGCCTGAAGTGAAGTTCGTTTAGAAAATAAATTAAAAACCTAATGGAAAATGTGTTAAGGCAGTTATCGAAAATAAAATTTTTCCAAGCTGACCTGGCAGCTTAACCCCAGCCAGGGGCTCTGCCCCTTGGACCCCGCTAGGGGCTGCCGCCCCTAGAACCCCGCTGCCAGGGGCGCTGCCCCCGGACCCCCGTTCGTTGTGGGTCATATATAGATAGAAATACAAAACGAGTAGTAGTGGTTAATTGATATGTGTAAATATTATACAGTTAGCCGAGCCCAGTTAAAGAAAGGAATTACGATCAACGGCGAGCGTAACAGGATCCAGGTGAGTTTCTAGCCCCATTCCTTGTTATGTTTTCGGGGCTGTGTGCATACTTGATGTGTTGTTAATACATTTATCCTAAGTGATAAGTGTATGCCATATGTGATATATGTGATATGTATGAATGATTGCTTGATGGTACGTGAACGATCTTCGGATATTGCACGTACTGTCAGGTTGTAACGTTATAAATATGGTAAGTATGAAATGTATGTTTATGTGTATGAACGTATTAAAGTTAATAAAAGAAGGAAATGACGGTTGTATGGTTGTATGGTTACGAAAAGGGTACCGAGCCCTAATAATACTCGAGGTATGATGTATGGTTGTATGGTAACGAAGAGGGAATCGAACCCTACTAATATTCGCAAACAAGGGACCAGACCCTTATAATATCTGTGATGTTAGGGACCAGACCCTTATAATATCTGTGATGTTAGGGACCAGACCCTTACAATATCTGTGAGGATAGGGACCAGACCCTCATAATATCTGTGATGTTAGGGACCAGACCCTTATAATATCTGTGATGTTAGGGACCAGACCCTTATAATATCTGTGAGGTTATAGGGCGAAAGGCTCTTTAAAACGTATGATTATGAATGTAAAGAAAGTATGTAAGTAAGGAAGAAAGTATGTAAGTAAGAATGAAGGTATGAGTACTTATGTGTGTATGAAAGAAAGTTATGAGGTTAAGTACGTATGTATGTAATAAGGTATTGTATGGTATAGTATGATTAACTAGAACTCACTCAGCGTAGCTGACTTTTAGTATGCACGCAGGTGAGTAGGATGAGACAGCTGGCTTGAGTGGAGGACACATGGCAGAAGACTAAAGCCTGGCATCTGAAGATCTGATATGTTTTATAAGTTATGTTTTGATTTTGAAAGACAAGAGGAATGTTTTAAGACATGATTATGAATTGATATGTAATGTTTTATGAAAGTTTTATATTCCGCGTAAAGTTTTTAATTAACTCTGATATGAAAGAACTGTGTTTATGAGTAAATCCAACACGAAAGTAGGGTTACCGGTGACGGGGCCTTACAAGTTGGTATCAGAGCAAAGTTCGAGAGATTTAAGCATCCTACATGCTTAGACTTGAACAGAGAATGGGATTTAAGTAAGAAAAGAAAGAAGATGCCAGTTCAAGAATGCCATGTGTCGCTCAAGCAAGATCAGTAAAGGTGAAATGTATGATTAAATGATATATGTTAATGAGAAAGAAAAGATATGAGAATGGTACGGATAGGAATAATTGATTGTTTGAATTGACTAACTGCTTAAGTAGAACCAGCACAAATAGACTCATAAAAGGAAGTGTATAGGACACGGAAAGTAACGTGATCAGCTAATCACAACTGGCCACTGTTATTACCTGTTAGCCTTACCATCCTTGTACTAAACGGTTCCTTGAGTGACGATGTTTGTATTTTCCCTTTTAGAATACGATGGCTGGAGTTGGTAACATTGCTGGAGCTGGAGGTCGTGCTGGACGACGCGGCAGGCCTCGTCGTATCCAGCAACCTTCGGTTGAGACAGCTTCCAACACCAGGGAGGAGGGTAGTGCAGCTGGAGGAGGTCCGATCAACAACGAAGGGGTTCAACTGGATCCCGCCATTCAAGCAGCTATCATCCAAGCTGTAGCCACTGCTGTAAAGAATATTACTCCGGGAGGCCCTGCTGGAAGCCGTGAAAGAACTGTGGACGGGGCAGGTGGTCATAGTAGGAATGATGATGAGGGGGAGAAGGGTGAATCAAGCGAGGAAAGGTCTGCGAAAGTCGATGACAGAAGGAGGGGCCGGGGCGGTTGCAACTACAAGTCCTTCAAAGGTTGCGACCCGCCTAAGCTGACTGGTTTAGGAGACGCAATCGCTACTCTTCAGTGGATAACCGCCATGGATAAGGTTATCCGCATTAGCGAGTGCCGTCCCGATCAAGCGGTTGGTTATGCTACTCAATCATTCGAGGATGAGGCTATGTATTGGTGGGAGAGTGTGGAGCAGAGAAAGACTAAGGATGAGATCAGAGCGATGAGGTGGGAAGATTTGAAAGAGTTGGTAATGAAGAAGTTCTGTGCAGATGCCGATGTTGAAAGAACGGAGATGAAGTTCCATAATTTAAAAGCCGGTATGATGACGCATCGTGAGTATACCACGGAGTTCAACCGACTATCTAGGTTGGTGCCTGACATGGTTGACACTGAGGTCAAGAGAATCAAATGTTATGTGAGGGGGTTGCCACAAAAGGTCCGCATGTTAGTCAGAACGATTCAACCTGCTACTTTTGATTCGGCTGTTGGACTCGCGGAAATGGTCTATGCTGACTTGGCCGCAGATGATAGGGTGGAAAGGGACGAAGGGAAAGAGAAGAAAGGGGTCACTCCTGCTAAACGACCCGGTACTCAGTTATGGAACTCCAAGGATAAGAAACAGAAAGTGTGGGAGAAGAGATCGTGTAAGACCTGCGGAAAGAGGCATGGTGGTGAGTGCAAGTGGGGTAAAAGTTCTAATGTTTGTCTCAAATGTGGAAAGGCTCATGGTGGAGAATGCATAATGGGGTCGAATGCCTGTTATAAGTGCGGGAAGGTAGGGCATTATACCAATGAGTGCAGTGCGAAGCCAGCATGTTACAAATGTGGCAAGACAGGCCATATGTCAAGGGAGTGCACTGAAGGAGTAGCTGGAGGTAGTGGAAAGAAGGATGCCGATCAAGCTAGGCCCAGAACTAGAGCCTACATGCTGACCCAGGAACAAGCCAGGCAGATTCCGGATGTCGTCACAGGTACGTTTCTAGTGAACGATGTTTCCGCTTCTGTATTATTTGATTCTGGTGCGAATAGAAGTTTTGTAGCTACGACGTTTAGTAAACTAGCTAAAATGAAAGGCTGCCGAGTGTCTGAAACTTTTGTAGTAGAAACCGCAAGTGACACTTCGGTGAAAATAACAAAAATGGTTAAGAATTGTAAGATAGTGTTAGAGGGACATGAGTTCCCTGTTACTTTGTATGTTATGGCCTTAGGAGGGTTCGATGTAGTCTTGGGTATGGATTGGTTGTCTGAGTTTGAGGCTCAGATAGTATGTAAAAGTAAGATGATAAGGTTAAAGTCATTGGATGGTAGTGCGGTGACGGTTTATGGTGATAAGGAGAGTTATGGGCTTAATGTCATTTCGATGATAAAAGCCGAGGGTTTGTTAAGGCGAGGGTGCGGTGCCTACCTGGCGTATGTTGTCAACGCTACGGCCGAGACGAAAGAAATGAAGAATGTTCCTATTGTGCGCGACTACCCAGAAGTATTCCCTGAGGATCTTCCGGGGTTGCCACCTGAGCGAGAGATAGAATTTCAGATAGATCTAGTACCAGGAGCCCAGCCCGTCGCGAAAGCGCCTTACCGTCTAGCACCGTCCGAGATGAAGGAATTGATGTCCCAACTGCAAGAACTCCTCGACAAGGGTTTTATCAGACCGAGTGTTTCTCCGTGGGGCGCACCGGTTTTGTTTGTGAAGAAAAAGGATGGAAGTATGAGAATGTGCATAGACTATCGTGAGTTGAATAAGCTTACGGTAAAGAATAGATACCCCTTGCCTAGGATTGACGATCTGTTTGACCAACTGCAAGGTTCGAGTTGGTTCTCACGAATAGATCTCAGATCAGGCTACCATCAACTGAAGGTAAAGGAGGCAGACGTCCCTAAGACAGCGTTCCGAACGCGATATGGACACTACGAGTTCCTCGTAATGTCATTCGGTCTAACAAATGCTCCTGCAGCATTTATGGACATGATGAACAGGGTGTGTCGACCAATGTTGGATAAGTCAGTTATCGTTTTCATTGATGACATATTAATATATTCAAGGAGCGAGTCTGACCATGCGGAGCATTTGAGAGAAGTATTGGAAGTTCTGAAGAAAGAGAAGTTGTATGCCAAGTTTTCGAAGTGCGCGTTCTGGTTAAGAGAAGTGCAATTTTTAGGTCACGTGATTAATCCGGAAGGAATTACCGTGGACCCAGCTAAGATTGAAGCGATAACGAATTGGAAGACTCCGCAGAATCCGACTGATATACGAAGCTTCCTAGGGTTAGCTGGCTACTATAGGAGATTCATCGAAGGTTTCTCCAAGATAGCCGCACCGCTGACCGGTATGACCCGAAAGTCGATAGTATTCAGTTGGGGGAAGTTTCAGGAGGAAGCCTTTGAAGAATTGAAGAAGAGACTCACGCAAGCTCCAATCCTTACTTTACCCGATGGCGACGAGGATTTCGTTGTTTGTGCTGATGCCTCGCATCAAGGGTTAGGTTGCGTGTTGATGCAACGAGGGAAGGTGATAGCCTACGCGTCTAGGCAGTTGAAGGTCCATGAGAGTACTTATCCGACGCATGATTTGGAGTTAGCAGCGGTAGTGCATTCTCTCAAGATATGGAGGCATTATCTGTACGGTACTAAGTGTACTATCTATACAGATCATAAGAGTTTAAAGTACTTCTTCGAACAGAAAGAATTGAACATGAGGCAGAGAAGATGGTTAGAATTGATAAAGGAATACGACTGTGAGATTAAGTATTACCCCGGTAAAGCTAACGTGGTCGCTGATGCGTCAAGTCGTAAGAATGAGGAAGTCATTGCAACAGTGAAGTTATACAAGTTGATCATGAACTCAAGTCTTTTTGAAGAAATCATCAAAGTGCAGTCAGAAGTGTTAGTAGACGAAGGGTTAGTAAAGAAAGAAAGGATTTATGGCCAGCAAGATGGGTTGATGGAAAACACTCATGGAGTTAAAACTAGGTTCGACCGTATGTGGATCCCACGCCATGGTGATCTTAGAAGTCGAATCTTAGATGAAGCTCATAAGTCAAGGTACTCAATCCATCCTGGAGCTACAAAGATGTACCAAGACTTGAAAAGAGATTATTGGTGGCCAGGAATGAAGAACGATGTAGTGAATTATGTTGGTAAGTGCTTAACTTGCTTACAAGTCAAAGCCGAACACCAAAAGCCTTATGGGAAAATGCAACCGCTAGAGATACCTGAGTGGAAATGGGAACACATCACCATGGATTTCATAACTAAGCTACCTCGTACAGACAATTCAGTGTATTAGAGGGGGATTGGAGAGAATGAGCAAGTTGGTTAGAGGTTTAGGCACCTATTTATACTACGGGGAGGAGCGTGTACGCGTTAATTTGCTTGATTTGGTTTCTGGATTTTTCGACGTTCATTACGGGATTGATTCGCGTGTTTAAGGATGTTATAACAAAATTAGTAAGTTGGGTAATGATGTTGATAGACGACATAACGCGTTAAACAACTTTTCGGGTCAAAGTTTTATGGTTTTAGGGGTGTTTGGGAGTCGCCGGAACCTTTTTCCGGTGACCGGAAAACCGGGCCGAAAAAACAAGAGGGAAAGGGACGGGGTGGGTTGGGTTGGGTTAGGTTTGATTTTTAAAAATAATATAATTTAATTAATACTTACACTTTGGACCCTCAGGTTTAACAAACATAATAAATGAAGTATAATATCTTTTAAGCTATAATAAGTATTTAGAGTTTACATTTTTAGCCCTAAACTTTATAATTAATTTATATAGTTTTCGGTTTTTGATAATTTACGCGTTTAACCAGTACGTCTCGATTAGTGTTTATGACTCGGAATTAAATAATAATAATATCGAATATGGAACTCTTAACGTCGGGAATGCTTTTATAAAAAATAAATGATCAATAAACAATACATCGAAATGACCCAAACTGGTCGGGTTTACAAATACAAATATGAATCGAATATGACGAATGTCACAGCATTCCCTACTTTTGAAAATTTTAGTCCCAAAATTAGTTTAAAGAATCCGTATCAAAACAAATGGGGATACTTAGTTCGCATTTGGTCTTCCCGCTCCCAAGTAAATTCAGCGCCTCGTGTAGATTCCCAACGAACCTTTACCAAAGGTATACGGCTACGTTTGGTCTCTTTGTCCATGCGGTCCATGATTTCCACTAGCTTCTCAACAAAGTGCATAGATTCATCGATGCGCACTTCGTCAAGTGGTACGTGGAGATTTTCCTCGGCTAAGCATTTCTTAAGGTTCGACACATGAAATGTCGGATGAATATTCACGAGTTCTTGCGAGAGTTCAAGAGTATAGGCCACGCTACCAACACGATCGAGAATTTTGAAAGGTCCAACATATCGAGGAGATACTTTTCCCTTCCTACCGAAACGAACAACACCCTTCCAAGGAGATACCTTGAGAAGAACATGATCACCAACATTGAACTCGAGAGGTCGTCGACGATTATCCGCGTAGCTCTTTTGACGACTACGAGCGTCTAAGAGATTTTGTCGAATTTTTGCGATTCGATCAGTGGTCTCTTGAACAAGTTCGGGACCGGTGATTTGTGTTTCACTAATCTCGTTCCAGCAAATCGGAGAATGACACTTACGACCATAGAGTGCTTCGAATGGAGCCATACCAATGGTCGTATGAAAACTGTTATTGTAGGAGAACTCAATCAAATGAATATGGGAATCCCAGTTTCCACCAAAATCAAAAACACAAGACCTAAGCATATCCTCAAGCGTTTGAATCATTCGCTCGGATTGCCCATCGGTTTGAGGATGATAGGCGGTGCTAAGGTCCAAACGAGTTCCCAATGAAGCTTGCAAAGATGACAAAAAACGAGAAGTAAAACGACTATCACGGTCGGAAATGATGCGCAAGGGTACACCATGACGACACACGATACATTGAACATAGATTTGAGCGAGTTGATCAACCGAGAACTTTTCATTGATCGGAATAAAGTGCGCAGACTTAATCAACAGTCAACAATAACCCAAATTCCGTCATGACAGTTTCGAGTGGTTGGGAGTTTAAACACGATATCCATGGTCACATCTCCCCAATTCCAAATCGGGATGTGTGGTTGCACGAGTAAACCAGATGGTCGCTGATGCTCGGCCTTAACTTTAGCACAAGTAAGGCACTCTGCACTACTAGGGTCGAAATACTTGAACTGTTGTTTACAAGTCGAAAATATAATTATTGCTTTAACGAAACAATTTTTCGTAAATTAAAGTTTACGTTATGATAAGTAAACGATTTTTAATAACGGTGTACAAAAACGTAAAACTTGGTTTTTAATGTAAAAATGTGAGATATATTTTATAGTTAATTTACAAAATTTTATTTAATTTAAAAGTTTTTATAAATTTATTTTGATTTTAAAATGATTAATTAAATTAATATAATATAAATTAATAATATAACAACAATAATATAAAAAAAAAGATGTTTGACCCGGGTTTCGAACCCGGGTTTCGAACCCGGGTCTTGGCTGTGAATGAGCAAGGTCTTAACCAACTGGTCTAGATCTCATATTCGTTTATGGTTTGGTTTTAAATATATATATATATATATAATATTTGTTTCTTTTAATTTTTAATAATAATAATAATAACAGCAACAGGTTAAAAGAAAAAAAGATACTTAACGCGTGACCTGGGTTTCGAACCCGGGTCTGTTGTTTGGAATGTAACAATATTAACCAGTTAAACCAAGAGAACTATTCAGTATAGTTATAAGAAATTTTATATATATATATAAACACCAGCTTCATCATCTTCTTCATCATATAAAAATAAACCCTAGTTTTATCAATTGGGGTTTCTATTCTATGTTTGTTCAAATAGGTTTATGGGTTTTGTTTGTTGATTCAATAACGTTAATATGCATATAATAATTACCCGTTAATGTTTTGATTTGGCCGAAGAAGATGAACTCGCCGGAAAAGTAGAAGGTCTCCCAATTACAGACAATTCAGTGTATTAGAGGGGGATTGGAGAGAATGAGCAAGTTGGTTAGAGGTTTAGGCACCTATTTATACTACGGGGTGGAGCATGTATGCGTTAATTTGCTTGATTTGGTTTCCGAATTTTTCGGCGTTAATTATGGGATTGATTTGCGTGTTTAAGGATGTTATAACAAAATTAGTAAGTTGGGTAATGATGTTAATAGACGACATAACGCGTTAAACAACTTTTCGGGTCAAAGTTTTATGGTTTTAAGGGTGTTTGGGAGTCGCCATAACCGTTTTCCGGTGATCGGAAAACTAGGCCGGGAAAACATGGGGGAAAGGGACGGGGTGGGTTGGGTTTGATTTTTAAAAATAATATAATTTAATTAATATTTACACTTTGGACCCTCAGGTTTCACAAACATAATCAATGAAGTTTAATACCTTTTAAGCTATAATAAGTATTTAGAGTTTACATTTTTAGCCCTAAACTTTATAATTAATTTATATAGTTTTCAGTTTTGGATAAATTACGCGTTTAACCCGTACGGCTCGATTAGTGTTTATGGCTCGGAATTAAATAATAATAATATCGAATACGGAACTCTTAACATCGGAAATGCTTTTGTAAATAATAAATGATCAATAAACAATACATCAAAATGACCCAAATGGGTCAGGTTTACAAATACAAATATGAATCGAATTTGACGAATGTCACAGCGCCTGAGTTCAAGAATGGGGTATTGGATGAGTTTTTGTGTCTAAAGGAATATTTCAATAGTTTAGTGCTCCTAGAACTCCTGAACAAAATGGAGTAGCCGAAAGAAGAAACAGAACCTTGATTGAAGCTGCAAGAACCATGATTCCTAATGCTTATCTGCCTGTTTCCTTTTAGACAGAAGCAATTAACACAGCATGTTATGTTCAGAATAAGGTTCTTCTCAACAAAGCTTATAACAAGACCCCATATGAGATTCTTTTCAAAAGGAAGCCGTATGTGAAGTTCCTTAAGCCTTTTGGCTGCAAGTGTTCACTCTTGAACACCAAGGACTATCTAAACGAATTCCAGGCCAAGTCCCTGGAATGTTTCTTTGTTGGTTACTCCTTATAGTCAAAGGCCTACAGAGTTTATGTGAAAGAACACATGTATGTGACTAAATCTGCTGGTATTGCCTTTAATGAGAATCGTTTCAACAGTGTTGATGGTCCAAGCTGGTTATTTGATCTTGAAAAGCTGAAGATATACTCATAAGATCTTGATGAGGGAGCTTTTAGAACCACTGTTCTAGAAGCTGCAAAAGATCAAAAACTTGATTTGGACCAACTTTGGTCCAAAATTGCAGGAGATGATCCTTAACATGTATTTCAAAGAGAAAGATTGAATGAAGTTGAAGAGGTTATAGCTGATCAGAATGCTGAGCAAAATGTTAATTCGAATGTTGATAATGAAGTTGAAGTGCCTGTGGAAACACCTGAAGTTTCTGAAGAAACCACTCAATCTGATCAGGTCTTTGAAACTGCAAATCAATCCATGTTTTAATCATTGTTTGACACTCATCAAATTGGAAGCAATGAGGCATCAACTTCAAATCAAGAGAATAACTTTAAACCTGCTTCAAACATTGAAAATGACCAAGATGATGAACCTGAAGTAAATGTTTCAAATTTGGATCCAGAAATCATTGCAGATCAAATTGTTCAAACTACCTCTACTCCAAGAGATCATCCATTTTGAAAACATCATTGGTGACCTACATGAAAAGCTAACCAGAAGTGCTTCAAAAACTGCAAATATATGTATCTATGCTTGTTTTCTATCTCAAATATAGCCCAATAACATAAATCAAGCCTTGAAGGACAATAATTAGGTGGAGGCAATGCAAGAGAAGTTAGCACAAGTTAGAGACTTACGTGTTTGGGATCTGGTTGATAAGCCAAGAGGAAAGTATGCAATAGGAACTAAATGGGTATTCAAAAACAAGAAAGATGAGAGAGGTATTGTGATCAACAATAAAGCAAGATTGGTGGCACTTGGTTGTTTGCAAGAGGAAGGGATTGATTTTGAAGAAGTATTTTCTCTGGTGGCAAGACTAGAAGCCATTAGAATTCTCCTTGCATATGCTGCTTCAATAAACATAAAAGTGTACCAACTTGATGTGAAATCTGCATTTCTGAATGGAAAGATTGATGAGGAGGTGTATGTCACTCAACCTCTAGGATTTGAGGATCCAGATTATCCAAATAGGGTGTACAAGTTGAGCAAAGCCCTGTATGGATTGCATCAAGCGCCAAGAGCTTGGTATGATAAGTTGTCAAATCATCTGCTTGATAATGGTT